>NW_027142923.1:0-100000 GCF_026170545.1 Melanerpes formicivorus
GGGGCTGGGGCTGGGTCCAGGGCAGGGGCTGAGCTGGGGATGGGGTTGGGCTGGGGCAGGGCTGGAGCTGGGGTTGGGCTGGGGCTGGGGCTGGGGCTGGGCTGGGGCTGGGGCTGGGTCTGGAGCGGGGGACTGGGACAGGGCTAGGCCTGGGGCTGGGCTGGGGCCGAGTCTGGGGCAGGGGCTGGGGCCGGGCCAGGGGCAGGGCTGGAACTGGGGCTGGGCTGGGGCTGGGGCTGGGGCTGGGCTGGGGCTGGGGCTGGGTCCAGGGCTGGGGCTGGGCTGTGGCTGGAGCTGGGCTGGGGCTGAGGGTGGGGCTGGGGCTGGGCTGGGGCCGGGGCTGCGACTGGGGCTGGGTCCAGGGCTGGGGTTGGGCTGGGGCTGGGGCTGGGGCTGGGCTGGGGCTGGGTCCTAGGCAGGGGCTGGGTCCAGGGCAGGGGCTGGGCTGGGGCTGGGGCTGGGGCTGGGCCGGGGCAGGGCTGGGGCCGGGGCAGGGCTGCAGCTGGAGCTGGGCTGGGTCCGGGGATGGGGCCGGGAGTAGGGCTTGGCTGGGGCCGGGGCTGGGGCAGGGACTGGGAGAAGGCTGGGGCTGGGGCTGGGTCCAGGGCTGGGGCTGGGCTGGTGCTGGGGCTGTGCTGGAACAGGGCTGGGGCTGGGGCTGGGCTGGGGGCAGAGATGGGGATGGGTCTGGACTGGGCTGGGGGAATGGATGGGGGCTGGGGCTGGGGCTGGGGCTTGGGCTGGGGATGAGGCTGGGGTGGGGTCGGGGCTGGGTCCAGGGCAGGGGCTGGGCTGGGGCTGGGGCTAGGCTGGGGCAGGGCTGGGGCTGGGGCTGGGGCTGGGTCCAGGGTGAGGCTGGGGTTGGGCTGGGGGCAGGGCTAGGGCTGGGGCTGGGCGGTGGCTGGGGCTGGGCTGGGGTTGGGACTGGGTCCAGGGTAGGGCTGGACTGGGGCTGGGGCTAGGCTGGGGCAGGGCTGGGGATGGGGTTGGGCTGGGGCTGGGTCCAGGGCTGGGGCTGGGCTGTGGCTGGAGCTGGGCTGGGGCTGGGCTGGGTCCAGGGCAGGGCCTGGGCTGGGGCTGGGGCTGGGCTGGTGGGGAGGGTGGGGTTGGGGCCGGGGCTGGGGCAGGACTAGGCTTGAGGTTGGGCCTTGAGCTGGGGCTGGGTTGGCGCAGGGCTGGGGCTGGGCTGTGGCTGGAGCTGGGCTGTGGCTGTGATGGGGCTGGGGCTGGGGCTGGGCTGGGCCTGGGCTGGGGCAGGGCTGTTGCAGGGGTTGGCCTGGGGCCGAGGGTGGGGCTGGGGCTGGGGCTGAGGGCAGGGGCTCGGGCTGGGGCCAGGGCTGGGGCCAGAGCCGGGGCAGGGCTGGGGCCGGGCTGGGGCTGGGTTCTGTGCAGGGCTGGGGCTGGGGCAGGGCTGGGGGCAGAGGTGGGGATGGGTCTGGGCTGGGCTGGGGGAACAGATGGGGCTGGGGCTGGGGCTAGGCTGGGGCAGGGCTGGGGCAGGGCTGGGGCAGGACTGGGTCCAGGGTGGGGCTGGGGTTGGGCTGGGGGCAGGGCTGCGGCTGGGACTGGGTCCAGGGCAGGGTCTGGACTGGGGCTGGGGCTGGGGCTGGGGCAGGGTTGGGGCTGGGCTGGGGCTGTGGCTCGGTGCAGGGTGTGGCTGGGTCTGGGGCTGGGGCAGAACTGGGGCCGGGCTGGGGCTGGGGCTGGGCTGAGGGCAGGGCTGGGGCTGGGCTGGGGCTGGGGCTGGGTGCAGGGTGTGGCTGGGTCTGGGGCTGGGGCAGAACTGGGGCCGGGCTGGGGCTGGGGCTGGGCTGAGGGCAGGGCTGGGGCAGGGCTGGGGATGGGGCTGGGCTGGGGCTGGGTCCAGGGCTGTGGCTGGGCTGTGGCTGGAGCTGGGCTGGGGCTGAGGGTGGGGCTGGGGCTGGGCTAGGGCTGAGCTGGGGCTGGGGCTGGGTCCAGGGTGGGGCTGGGGCAGGACTGGGGGCAGGGCTCGGGTTGGGTGGTGGCTGGGGGCTGGGCTGGGGCTGGGCTGGGGCTGGGACTGGGTCCAGGGCAGGGTCTGGACTGGGGCTGGGGCTACGCTGGGGCAGGGCTGGGGCTGGGCTGGGGCTGGGGCTGGGTGCAGGGTGGGGCTGGGGCTGGGGCTGGGCTGAGGGCAGGGCTGGGTCAGGGCTGGGGCTGGGTCCAGGGCTGTGGCTGGGCTGTGGCTGGGGCTGGGCTGGGGCTGGGACTGGGTCCAGGGCAGGGGCTGGACTGGGGCTGGGGCTAGGCTGGGGCAGGGGCTGGTCCAGGGTTGGGCTGGGTCTGGGGCTGGGGCAGAACTGGGGCTGGGGCTGGGGCTGGGGCTGGGCTGAGGGCAGTGCTGGGGCAGGGCTGGTGATGGGGCTGGGCTGGGGCTGGGTCCAGGGCTGGGGCTGGGCTGTGGCTGGAGCTGGGCTGGGGCTGAGGGTGGGGCTGGGGCTGGGCTAGGGCTGGGCTGGGGCTGGGGCTGGGGCTGGGGCTGGGGCTGGAGCTGGGCTGGGGCTGGTTCCAGGGTAGGGGCTGGGCGGGGGCTGGGCTGGGGCCAAGTGTGGGGCTGGGGCTGGGGCTGAAGGCAGGGCTGGGCTAGGGCTGGGGCAGGGCAGGGGTCAGGCTGGGGCTGCGTTCGGTGCAGAGCTGAGGCTGGGGCAGGGCGGGGGCTGGGGCAGGGCTGGGCTAGGTGTGAACTGGGGCAGGGCTGGGGCTGGGGCTGGGCTGGGGGCAGGGATGGGCTGGGTCTGGGGCTTGGGCTGGGGCAGGGCTGGACCTGGGCTGGGGATGAGGCTGGAGTGGGGCTGGGGCTGGGTCCAGGGCAGGCGCTGGGCTGGGGATGGAGCTGGGCTGGGGCTGGGCCTAGGCTGGGGCAGGGCTGGGGCTGGACTGGGGCTGGGGCTGGAGCTGGGGCCGGGCTAGGGCTGGGCTGCGGGCAAGGATGGGGCTGGGGCTGGGGCTGGGTCTGGGGCGGGGACTAGGGCAGGGCTGGAACTGGGGCTGGGCTGGGGCCAAGGTTGGGGCTGGGGCTGGGGCTGGGGCTACGGACAGGGCTGGGGCTAGGGCTGTGGCTGGGGCTAGGGACAGGGCTGGGGCCAGGCTGGGTCTGGTGCTGGGCTAAGGGCAGGGTTGGGCTGAGGGCAGGGCTGGGGCTGGGGTTGGGCTGGGGCTGGGTCTGGGGCTGGGCTAGGGCTGGGGCTGGGTCCAGGGCTGGGGCAGGGCTGTGGCTGGGGCTGGGGCTGGGCTGGGGCTAGGTCCAGGTCTGTGGCTGGGCTATGGCTGGAGCTGGGCTGGTGCTGAGGGTGGGGCTGGAGCTGGGCTGGGGCTGGGGCTGGGGCTGGGGTTGGGCTGGGGCAGGGCTGGGAGAGGGCTGGTGCTGGGGCTGGGTCCAGGGCTGGGGCTGGGCTGTGGCTGGGGCAGGGCCGGGGCAGGGCTGGGGCTGGGGCAGGGCTGTGGTTGGGTCCAGGGCTGGGGCCGGGCTGGGGCTGGGTTCGGTGCAGGGCTGGGGCTGGGGCAGGGCTGGGCTGGGGCCGGGGATGGGGCCCTGAGTGGGGTTTGGCTGGGGCTGGGGCTGGGGCTGGGGCTGGCTGGGGCAGGGCTGGGCCTGGGCTGGGGATGAGGCTGGGGTGGGGCTGGGTCTGGGTCCTGGGCAGGGCTGGGGCTGGGCCTGGGGCCGGGCTAGGTCTGGGCTGGGGGCAAGGATTGGGCTGGGGCGGGGGCTGGGCCAGGGCTTGGGCTGGGCTGGGACCGGGGCTGGGCTGGGGCAGTGCTGGCACAGGGCTGGGGCTGTGGCTGGGTCTGGGGCGGGGACTGGGGCAGGGCTAGGACTGGGGCTGGGCTGGGGCCGAGTCTGGGGCCGGGGCTGGGGCCGGGGCAGGGGCAGGGCTGGGGCAGGGCTTGAACTGGGGCTGGGCTGGGGCCAAGGTTGGGGCGGGGGCTGGGCTGGTGGTGAGGGTGGGGCAGGGCTGGGGCTGGGGCTGCGGACGGGGCTGGGGCTAGGGCTGAGGTAGGTTTAGGGCTGGGGCTGGATTGGGGCCAGGGCTGGGGCAGGACTAGGCTTGAGGCTGGGCCTTGGGCTGGGGCTGGGTTGGGGCAGGGCTGGGGCTGGGCTGGGGCTGGGGCTGGGTGCAGTGTGCGGCTGGGTCTGGGGCTGGGGCAGAACTGGGGCCGGGCTGGGGCTGGGGCAGGGCTGAGGGCAGGGCTGGGGCTGGGCTGGGGCTGGGGCTGGGTCCAGACAGGGGCTGGGCTGGGGATGGGGCTGGGCTGAGGCAGGGCTGGAGCTGGGGTTGGGCTGGGGCTGGGGCTGGGCTGGGGCTGGGGCTGGGTCCAGGGCTGTGGCCAGGCTGTGGCTGGAGCTGGGCTGGGGCTGAGGGAGGGGCTGGGGCAGGGCTGGGGCCGGGGCTGCGACTGGGGCTGGGTCCAGGGCTGGGCTTGGGCTGGGGCTGGGGCTGGGGCTGGGCTGGGGCTGGGGCTGGGTGCAGTGTGCGGCTGGGTCTGGGTCTGGGGCAGAACTGGGGCCGGGCTGGGGCTGGGGCAGGGCTGAGGGCAGGGCTGGGGCTGGGCTGGGGCTGGGGCTGGGGCTGGGTCCAGACAGGGGCTGGGCTGGGGATGGGGTTGGGCTGAGGCAGGGCTGGAGCTGGGGTTGGGCTGGGGCTGGGGCTGGGCTGGGGCTGGGGCTGGGTCCAGGGCTGTGGCCGGGCTGTGGCTGGAGCTGGGCTGGGGCTGAGGGAGGGGCTGCAGCTGGGCTGGGGCCGGGGCTGCGACTGGGGCTGGGTCCAGGGCTGGGCTGGGGCTGGAGCTGGGCCGGGGTAGGGCTGGGGCTGGGGCAGGGCTGCGGCTGGAGCTGGGCTGGGTCCGGGGATGGGGCCGTGAGTGGGGCTTGGCTGGGGCTGGGGCTGGGGCCGGGAGTGGGAGAGGGCTGGGGCTGGGGCTGGGTCCAGGGCTGGGGCTGGGCTGGTGCTGGGGCTGGGCTGGAGCAGGGCTGGGCTGGGGCAGGGACTGGGGCAGGGCTGGGGCTGGGGCTGGGGCTGGGCGGTGGCTGGGGCTGGGCTGGTGCTGCGGCTGGGCTGGAGCAGGGCTGGGGCTGGGGCTGGGCTGTGGCTGGAGCTGGGCTGTGGCTGTGAATGGGGCTGGGGCTGGGGCTGGGCTGGGCCTGGGCTGGGGCAGGGCTGTTGCAGGGGCTGGCCTGGGGCCGAGGGTGGGGCTGGGGCTGGGGCTGAGGGCAGGGGCTCGGGCTGGGGCCAGGGCTGGGGCCAGAGCCGGGGCAGGGCTGGGGCCGGGCTGGGGCTGGGTTCTGTGCAGGGCTGGGGCTGGGGCAGGGCTGGGGGCAGAGGTGGGGATGGGTCTGGGCTGGGCTGGGGGAACAGATGGGGCTGGGGCTGGGGCTAGGCTGGGGCAGGGCTGGGGCAGGGCTGGGGCAGGACTGGGTCCAGGGTGGGGCTGGGGTTGGGCTGGGGGCAGGGCTGCGGCTGGGACTGGGTCCAGGGCAGGGTCTGGACTGGGGCTGGGGCTGGGGCTGGGGCAGGGTTGGGGCTGGGCTGGGGCTGGGGCTGGGTGCAGGGTGTGGCTGGGTCTGGGGCTGGGGCAGAACTGGGGCCGGGCTGGGGCTGGGGCTGGGCTGAGGGCAGGGCTGGGGCTGGGCTGGGGCTGGGGCTGGGTGCAGGGTGTGGCTGGGTCTGGGGCTGGGGCAGAACTGGGGCCGGGCTGGGGCTGGGGCTGGGCTGAGGGCAGGGCTGGGGCAGGGCTGGGGATGGGGCTGGGCTGGGGCTGGGTCCAGGGCTGTGGCTGGGCTGTGGCTGGAGCTGGGCTGGGGCTGAGGGTGGGGCTGGGGCTGGGCTAGGGCTGAGCTGGGGCTGGGGCTGGGTCCAGGGTGGGGCTGGGGCAGGACTGGGGGCAGGGCTCGGGTTGGGTGGTGGCTGGGGCTGGGCTGGGGCTGGGCTGGGGCTGGGACTGGGTCCAGGGCAGGGTCTGGACTGGGGCTGGGGCTACGCTGGGGCAGGGCTGGGGCTGGGCTGGGGCTGGGGCTGGGTGCAGGGTGGGGCTGGGGCTGGGGCTGGGCTGAGGGCAGGGCTGGGGCAGGGCTGGGGCTGGGTCCAGGGCTGTGGCTGGGCTGTGGCTGGAGCTGGGCTGGGGCTGAGGGTGGGGCTGGGGCTGGGCTAGGGCTGAGCTGGGGCTGGGGCTGGGTCCAGGGTGGGGCTGGGGCAGGACTGGGGGCAGGGCTCGGGTTGGGTGGTGGCTGGGGCTGGGCTGGGGCTGGGCTGGGGCTGGGACTGGGTCCAGGGCAGGGTCTGGACTGGGGCTGGGGCTACGCTGGGGCAGGGCTGGGGCTGGGCTGGGGCTGGGGCTGGGTGCAGGGTGGGGCTGGGGCTGGGGCTGGGCTGAGGGCAGGGCTGGGGCAGGGCTGGGGCTGGGTCCAGGGCTGTGGCTGGGCTGTGGCTGGAGCTGGGCTGGGGCTGAGGGTGGGGCTGGGGCTGGGCTAGGGCTGAGCTGGGGCTGGGGCTGGGTCCAGGGTGGGGCTGGGGCAGGACTGGGGGCAGGGCTCGGGTTGGGTGGTGGCTGGGGCTGGGCTGGGGCTGGGCTGGGGCTGGGACTGGGTCCAGGGCAGGGTCTGGACTGGGGCTGGGGCTACGCTGGGGCAGGGCTGGGGCTGGGCTGGGGCTGGGGCTGGGTGCAGGGTGGGGCTGGGGCTGGGGCTGGGCTGAGGGCAGGGCTGGGGCAGGGCTGGGGCTGGGTCCAGGGCTGTGGCTGGGCTGTGGCTGGAGCTGGGCTGGGGCTGAGGGTGGGGCTGGGGCTGGGCTAGGGCTGAGCTGGGGCTGGGGCTGGGTCCAGGGTGGGGCTGGGCTGGGGCTGTGCTGGGGCTGGGTCCAGGGTAGGGGCTGGGCTGGGGCTGGGGCTGGGCCGGGGCCGGGCTGTGTCAGGAGCTGGGCTGGGGCCGAGTGTGGGGCTGGGGCTGGGGCTGGGGCTGAGGGCAGGGCAGGGCTGGGGCTGGGGCAGGGCTGGGACAGGGGCCGGGGCTGGGGGCAGGGCTGGGGCTAGAGCTGGGGCAGGGCTGGGGCTGGGCTGGGGCTGCATTCGGTGCAGAGCTGGGGCTGGGGCAGGGCTGGGCTGGGGGCAGGGATGGGGCTGGGGCTGGGGCTTGGGCTGGGGCAGGGCTGGACCTGTGCTGGGGATGAGGCTGGAGTGGGGCTGGGGCTGGGGTTGGGCTGGGGCTGGGTCCAGGGCTGGGGCTGGGCTGTGGCTGGAGCTGGGCTGGGGCTGAGGGTGGGGCTGGGGCTGGGGCTTGGGCTGGGGCAGGGCTGGGGCTGGGCTGGGGCTAGGGCTGGGTCCAGGGTGGGGCTGGGCTGGGGCTGGGGCTAGGCTGGGGCAGGGCTGGGGATGGGGCTGGGCTGGGGCTGGGTCCAGGGCTGGGGCTGGGCTGGGGCAGGGCTGGGGCTAGGGCTGGGGCTGGGCTGGGGCTGGGTCCAGGGCTGGGGCTGGGTCCAGGGCTGGGGCTGGGCTGTGGCTGGAGCTGGGCTGTGGCTGTGAATGGGGCTGGGGCTGGGGCTGGGCTGGGCCTGGGCTGGGGCAGGGCTGTTGCAGGGGTTGGCCTGGGGCCGAGGGTGGGGCTGGGGCTGGGGCTGAGGGCAGGGGCTCGGGCTGGGGCCAGGGCTGGGGCCAGAGCCGGGGCAGGGCTGGGGCCGGGCTGGGGCTGGGTTCTGTGCAGGGCTGGGGCTGGGGCAGGGCTGGGGGCAGAGGTGGGGATGGGTCTGGGCTGGGCTGGGGGAACAGATGGGGCTGGGGCTGGGGCTAGGCTGGGGCAGGGCTGGGGATGGGGCTGGGCTGGGGCTGGGTCCAGGGCTGTGGCTGGGCTGTGGCTGGAGCTGGGCTGGGGCTGAGAGTGGGGCTGGGGCTGGGCTAGGGCTGAGCTGGGGCTGGGGCTGGGTCCAGGGTGGGGCTGGGGCAGGACTGGGGGCAGGGCTCGGGTTGGGTGGTGGCTGGGGCTGGGCTGGGGCTGGGCTGGGGCTGGGACTGGGTCCAGGGCAGGGTCTGGACTGGGGCTGGGGCTACGCTGGGGCAGGGCTGGGGCTGGGCTGGGGCTGGGGCTGGGTGCAGGGTGGGGCTGGGGCTGGGGCTGGGCTGAGGGCAGGGCTGGGGCAGGGCTGGGGCTGGGTCCAGGGCTGTGGCTGGGCTGTGGCTGGAGCTGGGCTGGGGCTGAGGGTGGGGCTGGGGCTGGGCTAGGGCTGAGCTGGGGCTGGGGCTGGGTCCAGGGTGGGGCTGGGGCAGGACTGGGGGCAGGGCTCGGGTTGGGTGGTGGCTGGGGCTGGGCTGGGGCTGGGCTGGGGCTGGGACTGGGTCCAGGGCAGGGTCTGGACTGGGGCTGGGGCTACGCTGGGGCAGGGCTGGGGCTGGGCTGGGGCTGGGGCTGGGTGCAGGGTGGGGCTGGGGCTGGGGCTGGGCTGAGGGCAGGGCTGGGGCAGGGCTGGGGCTGGGTCCAGGGCTGTGGCTGGGCTGTGGCTGGAGCTGGGCTGGGGCTGAGGGTGGGGCTGGGGCTGGGCTAGGGCTGAGCTGGGGCTGGGGCTGGGTCCAGGGTGGGGCTGGGGCAGGACTGGGGGCAGGGCTCGGGTTGGGTGGTGGCTGGGGCTGGGCTGGGGCTGGGCTGGGGCTGGGACTGGGTCCAGGGCAGGGTCTGGACTGGGGCTGGGGCTACGCTGGGGCAGGGCTGGGGCTGGGCTGGGGCTGGGGCTGGGTGCAGGGTGGGGCTGGGGCTGGGGCTGGGCTGAGGGCAGGGCTGGGGCAGGGCTGGGGCTGGGTCCAGGGCTGTGGCTGGGCTGTGGCTGGAGCTGGGCTGGGGCTGAGGGTGGGGCTGGGGCTGGGCTAGGGCTGAGCTGGGGCTGGGGCTGGGTCCAGGGTGGGGCTGGGCTGGGGCTGTGCTGGGGCTGGGTCCAGGGTAGGGGCTGGGCTGGGGCTGGGGCTGGGCCGGGGCCGGGCTGTGTCAGGAGCTGGGCTGGGGCCGAGTGTGGGGCTGGGGCTGGGGCTGGGGCTGAGGGCAGGGCAGGGCTGGGGCTGGGGCAGGGCTGGGACAGGGGCCGGGGCTGGGGGCAGGGCTGGGGCTAGAGCTGGGGCAGGGCTGGGGCTGGGCTGGGGCTGCATTCGGTGCAGAGCTGGGGCTGGGGCAGGGCTGGGCTGGGGGCAGGGATGGGGCTGGGGCTGGGGCTTGGGCTGGGGCAGGGCTGGACCTGTGCTGGGGATGAGGCTGGAGTGGGGCTGGGGCTGGGGTTGGGCTGGGGCTGGGTCCAGGGCTGGGGCTGGGCTGTGGCTGGAGCTGGGCTGGGGCTGAGGGTGGGGCTGGGGCTGGGGCTTGGGCTGGGGCAGGGCTGGGGCTGGGCTGGGGCTAGGGCTGGGTCCAGGGTGGGGCTGGGCTGGGGCTGGGGCTAGGCTGGGGCAGGGCTGGGGATGGGGCTGGGCTGGGGCTGGGTCCAGGGCTGGGGCTGGGCTGGGGCAGGGCTGGGGCTAGGGCTGGGGCTGGGCTGGGGCTGGGTCCAGGGCTGGGGCTGGGCTGTGGCTGGAGCTGGGCTGTGGCTGTGAATGGGGCTGGGGCTGGGGCTGGGCTGGGCCTGGGCTGGGGCAGGGCTGTTGCAGGGGTTGGCCTGGGGCCGAGGGTGGGGCTGGGGCTGGGGTTGAGGGCAGGGGCTCGGGCTGGGGCCAGGGCTGGGGCCAGAGCCGGGGCAGGGCTGGGGCCGGGCTGGGGCTGGGTTCTGTGCAGGGCTGGGGCTGGGGCAGGGCTGGGGGCAGAGGTGGGGATGGGTCTGGGCTGGGCTGGGGGAACAGATGGGGCTGGGGCTGGGGCTAGGCTGGGGCAGGGCTGGGGCAGGGCTGGGGCAGGACTGGGTCCAGGGTGGGGCTGGGGTTGGGCTGGGGGCAGGGCTGCGGCTGGGACTGGGTCCAGGGCAGGGTCTGGACTGGGGCTGGGGCTGGGGCTGGGGCAGGGTTGGGGCTGGGCTGGGGCTGGGGCTGGGTGCAGGGTGTGGCTGGGTCTGGGGCTGGGGCAGAACTGGGGCCGGGCTGGGGCTGGGGCTGGGCTGAGGGCAGGGCTGGGGCTGGGCTGGGGCTGGGGCTGGGTGCAGGGTGTGGCTGGGTCTGGGGCTGGGGCAGAACTGGGGCCGGGCTGGGGCTGGGGCTGGGCTGAGGGCAGGGCTGGGGCAGGGCTGGGGATGGGGCTGGGCTGGGGCTGGGTCCAGGGCTGTGGCTGGGCTGTGGCTGGAGCTGGGCTGGGGCTGAGGGTGGGGCTGGGGCTGGGCTAGGGCTGAGCTGGGGCTGGGGCTGGGTCCAGGGTGGGGCTGGGGCAGGACTGGGGGCAGGGCTCGGGTTGGGTGGTGGCTGGGGCTGGGCTGGGGCTGGGCTGGGGCTGGGACTGGGTCCAGGGCAGGGTCTGGACTGGGGCTGGGGCTACGCTGGGGCAGGGCTGGGGCTGGGCTGGGGCTGGGGCTGGGTGCAGGGTGGGGCTGGGGCTGGGGCTGGGCTGAGGGCAGGGCTGGGGCAGGGCTGGGGCTGGGTCCAGGGCTGTGGCTGGGCTGTGGCTGGAGCTGGGCTGGGGCTGAGGGTGGGGCTGGGGCTGGGCTAGGGCTGAGCTGGGGCTGGGGCTGGGTCCAGGGTGGGGCTGGGGCAGGACTGGGGGCAGGGCTCGGGTTGGGTGGTGGCTGGGGCTGGGCTGGGGCTGGGCTGGGGCTGGGACTGGGTCCAGGGCAGGGTCTGGACTGGGGCTGGGGCTACGCTGGGGCAGGGCTGGGGCTGGGCTGGGGCTGGGGCTGGGTGCAGGGTGGGGCTGGGGCTGGGGCTGGGCTGAGGGCAGGGCTGGGGCAGGGCTGGGGCTGGGTCCAGGGCTGTGGCTGGGCTGTGGCTGGAGCTGGGCTGGGGCTGAGGGTGGGGCTGGGGCTGGGCTAGGGCTGAGCTGGGGCTGGGGCTGGGTCCAGGGTGGGGCTGGGCTGGGGCTGTGCTGGGGCTGGGTCCAGGGTAGGGGCTGGGCTGGGGCTGGGGCTGGGCCGGGGCCGGGCTGTGTCAGGAGCTGGGCTGGGGCCGAGTGTGGGGCTGGGGCTGGGGCTGGGGCTGAGGGCAGGGCAGGGCTGGGGCTGGGGCAGGGCTGGGACAGGGGCCAGGGCTTGGGGCAGGGCTGGGGCTAGAGCTGGGGCAGGGCTGGGGCTGGGCTGGGGCTGCATTCGGTGCAGAGCTGGGGCTGGGGCAGGGCTGGGCTGGGGGCAGGGATGGGGCTGGGGCTGGGGCTTGGGCTGGGGCAGGGCTGGACCTGTGCTGGGGATGAGGCTGGAGTGGGGCTGGGGCTGGGGTTGGGCTGGGGCTGGGTCCAGGGCTGGGGCTGGGCTGTGGCTGGAGCTGGGCTGGGGCTGAGGGTGGGGCTGGGGCTGGGGCTTGGGCTGGGGCAGGGCTGGGGCTGGGCTGGGGCTAGGGCTGGGTCCAGGGTGGGGCTGGGCTGGGGCTGGGGCTAGGCTGGGGCAGGGCTGGGGATGGGGCTGGGCTGGGGCTGGGTCCAGGGCTGGGGCTGGGCTGGGGCAGGGCTGGGGCTAGGGCTGGGGCTGGGCTGGGGCTGGGTCCAGGGCTGGGGCTGGGCTGTGGCTGGAGCTGGGCTGTGGCTGTGAATGGGGCTGGGGCTGGGGCTGGGCTGGGCCTGGGCTGGGGCAGGGCTGTTGCAGGGGCTGGCCTGGGGCCGAGGGTGGGGCTGGGGCTGGGGCTGAGGGCAGGGGCTCGGGCTGGGGCCAGGGCTGGGGCCAGAGCCAGGGCAGGGCTGGGGCCGGGCTGGGGCTGGGTTCTGTGCAGGGCTGGGGCTGGGGCAGGGCTGGGGGCAGAGGTGGGGATGGGTCTGGGCTGGGCTGGGGGAACAGATGGGGCTGGGGCTGGGGCTAGGCTGGGGCAGGGCTGGGGCAGGGCTGGGGCAGGACTGGGTCCAGGGTGGGGCTGGGGTTGGGCTGGGGGCAGGGCTGCGGCTGGGACTGGGTCCAGGGCAGGGTCTGGACTGGGGCTGGGGCTGGGGCTGGGGCAGGGTTGGGGCTGGGCTGGGGCTGGGGCTCGGTGCAGGGTGTGGCTGGGTCTGGGGCTGGGGCAGAACTGGGGCCGGGCTGGGGCTGGGGCTGGGCTGAGGGCAGGGCTGGGGCTGGGCTGGGGCTGGGGCTGGGTGCAGGGTGTGGCTGGGTCTGGGGCTGGGGCAGAACTGGGGCCGGGCTGGGGCTGGGGCTGGGCTGAGGGCAGGGCTGGGGCAGGGCTGGGGATGGGGCTGGGCTGGGTCTGGGTCCAGGGCTGTGGCTGGGCTGTGGCTGGAGCTGGGCTGGGGCTGAGGGTGGGGCTGGGGCTGGGCTAGGGCTGAGCTGGTGGTTGGGGCTGGGTCCAGGGTGGGGCTGGGGCAGGACTGGGGGCAGGGCTCGGGTTGGGTGGTGGCTGGGGCTGGGCTGGGGCTGGGCTGGGGCTGGGACTGGGTCCAGGGCAGGGTCTGGACTGGGGCTGGGGCTACGCTGGGGCAGGGCTGGGGCTGGGCTGGGGCTGGGGCTGGGTGCAGGGTGGGGCTGGGGCTGGGGCTGGGCTGAGGGCAGGGCTGGGGCAGGGCTGGGGCTGGGTCCAGGGCTGTGGCTGGGCTGTGGCTGGAGCTGGGCTGGGGCTGAGGGTGGGGCTGGGGCTGGGCTAGGGCTGGGCTGGGGCTGGGGCTGGGGCAGGGCTGGGGCTGGGCTGGGGCTGTGCTGGGGCTGGGTCCAGGGTAGGGGCTGGGCTGGGGCTGGGGCTGGGCCGGGGCCGGGCTGTGTCAGGAGCTGGGCTGGGGCCGAGTGTGGGGCTGGGTCTGGGGCTGGGGCTGAGGGCAGGGCAGGGCTGGGGCTGGGGCAGGGCTGGGACAGGGGCCGGGGCTGGGGGCAGGGCTGGGGCTAGAGCTGGGGCAGGGCTGGGGCCGGGCTGGGGCTGCATTCGGTGCAGAGCTGGGGCTGGGGCAGGGCTGGGCTGGGGGCAGGGATGGGGCTGGGGCTGGGGCTTGGGCTGGGGCAGGGCTGGACCTGTGCTGGGGATGAGGCTGGAGTGGGGCTGGGGCTGGGGTTGGGCTGGGGCTGGGTCCAGGGCTGGGGCTGGGCTGTGGCTGGAGCTGGGCTGGGGCTGAGGGTGGGGCTGGGGCTGGGGCTGGGGCTTGGGCTGGGGCAGGGCTGGGGCTGGGGTTGGGCTGGGGCTGGGGCAGGGCTGGGGCTGGGCTGGGGCTAGGGCTGGGTCCAGGGTGGGGCTGGGCTGGGGCTGGGGCTGGGCTGGGGCAGGGCTGGGGATGGGGCTGGGCTGGGGCTGGGTCCAGGGCTGGGGCTGGGCTGGGGCAGGGCTGGGGCTAGGGCTGGGGCTGGGCTGGGGCTGGGTCCAGGGCTGGGGCTGGGCTGTGGCTGGAGCTGGGCTGTGGCTGTGAATGGGGCTGGGGCTGGGGCTGGGCTGGGCCTGGGCTGGGGCAGGGCTGTTGCAGGGGCTGGCCTGGGGCCGAGGGTGGGGCTGGGGCTGGGGCTGAGGGCAGGGGCTCGGGCTGGGGCCAGGGCTGGGGCCAGAGCCGGGGCAGGGCTGGGGCCGGGCTGGGGCTGGGTTCTGTGCAGGGCTGGGGCTGGGGCAGGGCGGGGGCTGTGGCAGGGCTGGGCTAGGGCTGGGCTGGGGCCGGGGCTGGGGTCGGGGGTGGGGCTGGGGCTGGGGCAGGGCTGGGGAAGAGGCTGGGGTGGGGCTGGGGCTCGGTCCGGGGCAGGGTCAGGGCTGGGGCAGGGCTGGAACTGGGGCTGGGCTGGGGCCGAGGTTGGGTCTGGGGCTGGGCTGGTGGCGAGGGTGGGGCTGGGGCTGGGGCTGGATTGGGGCCAGGGCTGGGGCAGGACTAGGCTTGAGGCTGGGCCTTGGGCTGGGGCTGGGTTGGTGCAGGGCTGGGGCAGGGCTGGAACCAAGGCTTGGGCAGGGCTGGGGCTGGGGCTGGAACCAGGGTTGGGGAAGGAGCCAGGGCTGGAGCAGGGCTGAGGTCAGGCCTGGGGCTGAGGCTGGGGCAGGGCTGGGGCTAGGCTGGGGCTGGGCCTGGGGCTGAGCTGTGGCTGGGTCTGGGGACAGGGCTGGGGCCAGGCTGGGTCTGGGGCTGGGCTGGGGGCAGGGCTGGGGCTGGGGGCTGGGATGGGGCAGGACTGGGACTGGGGCAGGGGCATGGGCCGAGGCTAGGGACAGGGCTAGGGCTGAACTGGAGCAGGGCTGAGGCTGGGGCTGGGCTGGGGGCAGGGATGGGGCTGGGTCTGGGGCTTGGGCTGGGGCAGGGCTGGACCTGTGCTGGGGATGAGGCTGGAATGGGGCTGGGGCTGGGTCCAGACAGGGGCTGGGCTGGGGATGGGGTTGGGCTGGGGCAGGGCTGGAGCTGGGGTTGGGCTGAGGCTGGGGCTGGGCTGGGGCTGGGGCTGGGTCCAGGGCTGTGGCTGTGCTTTGGCTGGAGCTGGGCTGGGGCTCAGGGAGGGGCTGGGGGTGGGCTGGGGCCGGGGCTGCGACTGGGGCTGGGTCCAGGGCTGGGGTTGGGCTGGGGCTGGGGCTGGGGCTGGGCTGGGGCAGGGTCCTGGGCAGGGGCTGGGTCCAGGGCAGGGGCTGGGCTGGGGCTGGGGCTGGGCCGGGGTAGGGCTGGGGCTGGGGCAGTGCTGCGGCTGGAGCTGGGCTGGGTCCGGGGATGGGGCCGTGAGTGGGGCTTGGCTGGGGATGGGGTTGGGGCTGGGAGTGGGAGAGGGCTGGTGCTGGGGCTGGGTCCAGGGCTGGGGCTGGGCTGGTGCTGGGGCTGGGCTGGAGCAGGGCTGGGCTGGGGCAGGGACTGGGGCAGGGCTGGGGCTGGGGCTGGGGCTGGGCGGTGGCTGGGGCTGGGCTGGTGCTGGGGCTGGGCTGGAGCAGGGCTGGGGCTGGGGCTGGGCTAGGGGCAGAGATGGGGATGGGTCTGGGCTGGGCTGGGGGAACAGATGGGGCTGGGGCTGGGGCTGGGGCTTGGGCTGGGGCAGGGCTGGGCCTGGGCTGGGGATGAGGCTGGGGTGGGGTCGGGGCTGGTTCCAGGGCAGGGGCTCGGCTGGGGCTGGGGCTAGGCTGGGGCAGGGCTGGGGCTGGGGCAGGGCTGTGGCTGGGGATGTGGCTGGGGTGGGGCTGGGGCTGGGCCTTGGGCTGGGGCTGGGTTGGTGCAGGGCTGGGGCTGGGGCTGGAACCAAGGCTGGGGCAGGGCTGGGGCTGGGGCTGGAGCCAGGGCTGGGGCAGGGCTGAGGTCCGGCCAGGGGCTGGGGCTGGGGCAGGGCTGAGGGCAAGGCTGGGTTAGGCCTGGGGCTGGGGCAGGGCTAGGTTAGGGCTGGGCTGAGGCCGGGGCTGGGGCTGGGACTGGGACTGGGGCAGGGCAGGGCTGGGCTAGGGCTGGGGCTGGGCTGGGGCAGGGTTGGAGCTGGGGCTGGGCTGAGGGCAGGGCTGGGGCTTGGGCTGCGGCTGGGGCTTGGGCTGGGCTGGGGCTGGGTCCAGGGCAGGGGCTGGGCAGGGGCTGGGGCTAGGCTGGGGCAGGGCTGGGGCTGGGCTGGGGCTGTGGCTGGGTCCAGGGTGGGGCTGTGTCCAGGGCTGGGGTAGGACTGGGGCCGGGCTGGGGTTGGGGCTGGGCTGAGGGCAGGGCTGCGGCAGGGCTGGGGATGGGTCCAGGGCAGGGGCTGGGCTGGGGCTGGGGCTGGGCTGGGTCTAGGGCTCGTGCTGTGCTGGGGGTGGGCTGGGGACTAGGGCTGGGGCAGGGCTGGGGGCAGGGGCTGGGGCCTGGGGTAGGGCTGGGACTGAGGTTGGGGCCGGGGCTGGGGCTGGAGTAGGCTGGAGGCTGGGCCTTGGGCTGGGGCTGGGGGCAGGTCTGGGCTGGGGGCATGGCTGGGGCTGGGATGGGGTCTGGGCTGGGCTTGGGACAGGGCTGGGCCCGAGGCTGCGGCAGGGCTGGGGTAGGGCTGGGGCTGGGGCTGGGCTGCGGCCGAGGCTGTGGTAGGGCTGGGGCTGGGGCTGGGCTGCGGCCGAGGCTGGGGCAGGGCTGGGCTGGGGCTGGGGCTGGGGCCATGAGTGGGGCTTGGCTGGGGCCAGGGCTCGGGCCAGGGGTGGGGCTGGGTCTGGGGCAGGGCTGGGCCTGGGCTGGGGATGAGGCTGGGGTGGGGCTGGGGCTGGGTCCAGGGCAGGGGCTGGGTAGGGCTGGGGCTAGGCTCGGGCAGGGCTGGGGCTGGGCTGGGGCTGGACTGGGATCAGAACTGGGCTGGGGCAGGGACTGGGGCAAGGCTGGGGCTGGGGCTGGGCGGTGGCTGGGGCTGGGCTGGGGCAGGGATGGGGATGGGGATGGGGATGGGGATGGGGATGGGGATGGGGATGGGGATGGGGATGGGGATGGGGCTTGGGCTGGGCTGGGCCTGGGCTGGGGATGAGGCTGGGGTGGGGCTGGGGCTGGGTCCAGTGCAGGGCTGGGGCTTGGGCTGGGCTGGGACCGGGGCTGGGCTGTGGTAGGGTTGGCACAGGGCTGGGGCTGTGGCTGGGTCTGGGGCTGGGCAGGGGCCGAGTCTGGGGCCGGGGCTGGGGCCGGGGCTGGGACTGGGGCAGGGCTGGGGTAGGGCTGGCACAGGGCTGGGGCTTGGGCTGGGCTGGGACCGGGGCTGGGCTGTGGTAGGGTTGGCACAGGGCTGGGGCTGTGGCTGGGTCTGGGGCTGGGGCAGGGGCCGAGTCTGGGGCCGGGGCTGGGGCCGGGGCTGGGACTGGGGCTGGGCTGGGGGTAGGGCTGGGGCTGGGGCTGGGCTGGGGCTTGGGCTGGGGCAGGGCTGGGCCTGGGCTGGGACCAGGACTGGGATGGGGCCGAGTCTGGGGCAGGGGCTGGGGCCGGGGCAGGGGCAGGGCTGGGGCAGGGCTTGAACTGGGGCTGGACTGGGGCCAAGGTTGGGTCTGGGGCTGGTCTGGTGGCGAGGGTGGGGCTGGGGCTGGGGCTGCGGAAAGGGCTGGGGCTAGGGCTGAGGTAGGTGTAGGGCTGGGGCTGGATTGGGGCCAGGGCTGGGGCAGGGCTGGGGCTGGGGCTGGGCCTTGGGCTGGGGCTGGGTTGGTGCAGGGCTGGGGCTGGGGCTGGAACCAAGGCTGGGGCAGGGCTGGGGCTGGGGCTGGAGCCAGGGCTGGGGCAGGGCTGAGGTCCGGCCAGGGGCTGGGGCTGGGGCAGGGCTGAGGGCAAGGCTGGGTTAGGCCTGGGGCTGGGGCAGGGCTAGGTTAGGGCTGGGCTGAGGCCGGGGCTGGGGCTGGGACTGGGACTGGGGCAGGGCAGGGCTGGGCTAGGGCTGGGGCTGGGCTGGGGCAGGGTTGGAGCTGGGGCTGGGCTGAGGGCAGGGCTGGGGCTTGGGCTGCGGCTGGGGCTTGGGCTGGGCTGGGGCTGGGTCCAGGGCAGGGGCTGGGCAGGGGCTGGGGCTAGGCTGGGGCAGGGCTGGGGCTGGGCTGGGGCTGTGGCTGGGTCCAGGGTGGGGCTGTGTCCAGGGCTGGGGTAGGACTGGGGCCGGGCTGGGGTTGGGGCTGGGCTGAGGGCAGGGCTGCGGCAGGGCTGTGGATGGGTCCAGGGCAGGGGCTGGGCTGGGGCTGGGGCTGGGCTGGGTCTAGGGCTCGTGCTGTGCTGGGGGGTGGGCTGGGGACTAGGGCTGGGGCAGGGCTGGGGGCAGGGGCTGGGGCCTGGGGTAGGGCTGGGACTGAGGTTGGGGCCGGGGCTGGGGCTGGAGTAGGCTGGAGGCTGGGCCTTGGGCTGGGGCTGGGGGCAGGTCTGGGCTGGGGGCATGGCTGGGGCTGGGATGGGGTCTGGGCTGGGCTTGGGACAGGGCTGGGCCCGAGGCTGCGGCAGGGCTGGGGTAGGGCTGGGGCTGGGGCTGGGCTGCGGCCGAGGCTGTGGTAGGGCTGGGGCTGGGGCTGGGCTGCGGCCGAGGCTGGGGCAGGGCTGGGCTGGGGCTGGGGCTGGGGCCATGAGTGGGGCTTGGCTGGGGCCAGGGCTCGGGCCAGGGGTGGGGCTGGGTCTGGGGCAGGGCTGGGCCTGGGCTGGGGATGAGGCTGGGGTGGGGCTGGGGCTGGGTCCAGGGCAGGGGCTGGGTAGGGCTGGGGCTAGGCTCGGGCAGGGCTGGGGCTGGGCTGGGGCTGGACTGGGATCAGAACTGGGCTGGGGCAGGGACTGGGGCAAGGCTGGGGCTGGGGCTGGGCGGTGGCTGGGGCTGGGCTGGGGCAGGGATGGGGATGGGGATGGGGATGGGGATGGGGATGGGGATGGGGCTTGGGCTTGGGCTGGGCTGGGCCTGGGCTGGGGATGAGGCTGGGGTGGGGCTGGGGCTGGGTCCAGTGCAGGGCTGGGGCTTGGGCTGGGCTGGGACCGGGGCTGGGCTGTGGTAGGGTTGGCACAGGGCTGGGGCTGTGGCTGGGTCTGGGGCTGGGCAGGGGCCGAGTCTGGGGCCGGGGCTGGGGCCGGGGCTGGGACTGGGGCAGGGCTGGGGTAGGGCTGGCACAGGGCTGGGGCTGTGGCTGGGTCTGGGGCTGGGCTGGGGCCGAGTCTGGGGCCGGGGGCTGGGGCCGGGGCAGGGGCAGGGCTGGGGCAGGGCTGGAACTGGGGCTGGGCTGGGGCCAAGGTTGGGGCTGGGGCTGGGCTGGTGGGGAGGGTGGGGCTGGGGCTGGGGGCTGGGGCTGTGGACAGGGCTGGGGCTAGGGCTGAGGTAGGGGTAGGGCTGGGGCTGGATTGGGGCCAGGGCTGGGGCAGGACTAGGCTTGAGGCTGGGCCTTGGGCTGGGGCTGGGTTGGCGCAGGGCTGGGGCTGGGGCTAGAGCCAGGGTTGGGGCAGGAGCCAGGGCAGGGGCAGGGCTGAGGTCCGGCCTGGGGCTGCGGCTGGGGCAGGGCTGGGGCTAGGCTGGGGCTGGGGCTGGGGCTGGGCTGTGGCTGGGTCTCGGGACAGGGCTGGGGCCAGGCTGGGTCTGGGGCTGGGCTCAGGGTAGGGCTGGGTCTGGGGGCTGGGATGGGGCAGGACTGGGACTGGGGCAGGGGCAAGGGCCGAGGCTGGGGACAGGGCTAGGGCTGGAGCTAGGGCAGGGCTGGGGCCAGGCTAGGGCTCGGTTCGGCTGAGGGGTGGGGCTTGGTCCAGGGCTGGGTCTGGGCTAGGGCAGGGCTGGGGCTGGGGCTGGGCTGGAGCTGAGGATGAGGCTGGGGTGGGGCTGGGGCTGGGTCCAGGGCAGGGGCTGGGCTGGGGCTGGGGCTGGGCTGGGTCTAGGGCTGGGGCTGTGCTGGTGCTGTGCTGGGGGTGGGCTGGGGGACTAGGGCTGGGGCAGGGCTGACGCAGGGCTGGGGCTGGGCTGGGGGGCAGGGGCTGGGGCCTGGGCAGGGGCTGGGGCTGGGGCTGGGGCTGGGCTGGGTCTAGGGCTGGGGCTGTGCTGGTGCTCTGCTGGGGGTGGGCTGGGGGACTAGGGCTGGGGCAGGGCTGACGCAGGGCTGGGGCCTGAGGTAGGGCTGGGACTGAGGTTGGGGCCGGGGCTGGGGCTGGAGTAGGCTGGAGGCTGGGCCTTGGGCTGGGGCTGGGGGCATGGCTGGGGCTGGGGCAGGGGCCGGGGCTGGGGCAGGACTGAGGCTGGGGCAGGGCTGGGGCTGGGGCAGGGCTGGGGCTGGGCTGGGGCTGGGGTGGGCCGGGGCAGGGCTGGGGCAGGGGCTGGGCTGGGGCTGAGGGTGGGCCTGGGGCTGGGGCTGGGGCTGAGGGCAGGGCTGGGCTACGGCTGGGGCTGGGGCAGGGGCCGGGGCTGGGGGCAGGACTGAGGCTGGGGCAGGTCCGGGGCTGGGGCTGGAGCTGGGGCTGGGCTGGGGCTGGGAATGGACCGTGACTGGGCAGGTGTATGGCTGGGGCAGGGGCTGGGCTGGGGACGAGGGTGGGGCTGGGGCTGGGGCTGGGGCTGCGGACAGGGCTGTGGCCGAGCTAGGGCTGGGCTGAGGGCAGGGCTGGGCTAGGGCTGGGGCTGGGGCAGGGATGGGGCCCGGCTGAGCCTGGGGCAGGGACTAGGGCAGGGCTTGGGCTGGGGCTGGGCTGGAACTGGGGCTGGGCTGGGGGCCAAGGTTGGGGCTGGGGCTGGGCTGGTGGGGAGGGTGGGGCTGGGGCTGGGGCTGCGGACAGGGCTGGGGCTAGGGCTGGGGCTAGGGCTGAGGTAGGGGTAGGGCTGGGGCTGGATTGGGGGCAGGGCTGGGGCAGGACTAGGCTTGAGGCTGGGCCTTGGGCTGGGGCTGAGTTGGCGCAGGGCTGGGGCTGGGGCTGGGGCTGGGGCTAGAGCCAGGGCTGGGGCAGGAGCCAGGGCTGAGGCAGGGCTGAGGTCAGGCCTGGGGCTGCGGCTGGGGCAGGGCTGGGGGACAGGGCTGGGGCCAGGCTGGGTCTGGGGCTGGGGCTGGGGACAGGGGCTGGGGCCAGGCTGGGTCTGGGGCACGGGCTGAGGCTAGGGCTGGGGCTGGGGGCTTGGATGGGGCAGGACTGGGACTGGGGCTGGGGCACGGGCCGAGGCTGGGGACAGGGCTAGGGCTGGAGCTAGGGCAGGGCTGGGGCCAGGCTGGCGCTGCGTTCGGCTGAGGGGTGGGGCTTGGTCCAGGGCTGGATCTGGGCTAGGGCAGGGCTGGGGCTGGGCGGTGGCTGGGGCTGGGCTGGGGCTGGTCTGGGGCTGGGGCTGGTCTGGGAGCAGGGATGGGGCTGGGGCTGGGCTGGGGCAGGGCTGGGCCTGTGATGGGGATGAGGCTGGGGTGGGGCTGGTGAAGGGCTGGGGCTGGGGCTGGGCTTGGGGTCAGGGCTGGGGCTGGGTTCGGCTGAGGGGTGGGGCTTGGTCCAGGGCTGGGACTGGGTCCAGGGCAGGGGCTGGACTGGGGATGGGGCTGGGCTGGGATGGGGCAGGGCTGGGCTGGGGCTGGGGATGAGGCTGGGTTGGGGCTGTGCGGTGGCTGGGGCTGGGCTGGGCAGGGCTGGGGCTGGGGCTGGGCTGGGGGTAGGGATGGGGCTGGGGCTGAGCTGGGCTGGGGCTGGGGCTGGGCTGTGGCTGGGGCTGGGCTGGGGCAGGGCTGGGGGCCAGGCTGAGGCTGGGTTTCGGTGCAGGGCTGGGGGCTGGGGCAGGGCTGGGCTGTGGCCAGGGATGGGGCCGTGAGTGGGGCTTGGCTGGGGCTGGGGCTGGGGCTGGGCCGGGGCAGGGCTGGGCCTGGGCTGGGGATGAGGCTGGGGTGGGGCTGGGGCGGGGTCCAGGGCAGGGGCTGGGCTGGGGCTGGGGCTGGGCTGGGTCTAGGGCTGGGGTTGTGCTGCTAGCTGGGGGTGGGCTGGGGACTAGGGCTGGGGCAGGGCTGATGCAGGTCCTGGGGCTGGGCTGGGGGCAGGGGGCTGGGGCCTGGGGTTAGAGCTGGGACTGAGGTTGGGGCCGCGGCTGGGGGCTGGAGTAGGCTGGAGGCTAGGCCTTGGGCTGGGGCTGGGGGCAGGTCTGGGCTGGGGGCATGGCTGGGGCTGGGTTGGGGGGCAGGGCTGGGGCTGGGGCTGTGGCCGGGGCTGGGGCAGGACTGAGGCTGGGGCAGGTCTGGGGCTGGGGCGGGGGCTGGGGCAGAGCTGGGGCTGGGCATGGACCGTGACTGGGCAGATGTAGGGCTGGGGCAGGGGCTGGGCTGGGGCCGAGGGTGGGGCGGGGGCTGGGGCCGGGACAGGGGCAGGGCTGGGGCAGGGCTGGGGCTAGGCTGGGGCTGGGCCTGGGGCTGGGGTTGGGGACAGGGCTGGGGCCAGGCTGGGTCTGGGGCTGGGCTGGGGGCAGGGCTGGGGCTGGGGGCTGGGATGGGGCAGGACTGGGACTGGGGCAGGGGCACGGGCCGAGGCTGGGGGACAGGGCTAGGGGTGGAGCTAGGGCTGGGGCTGGGGCCAGGCTGGGCTGGGTTCGGCTGAGGGGTGGGGCTTGGTCCAGGGCTGGGTCTGGGCTAGGGCAGGGGCTGGGGGTGGGGCTGGGCTGGAGCTGGGTCCAGGGGCTGTGGCTGGGCTGTGGCTGGAGCTGGGCTGGGGCTGAGGGTGGGGCTGGGGCTGGGCTGTGGCTGGTCTGGGCTGGTGCTGGGCTGGGGCTGGGGCTGGGGCTGGGCTGGGGCTGGGCCGGGGCGGGGCTGGGCTGGGCTGGGCCGGGGCAGGGCTGGGGCCGGTCTGGGGGCTGGGCTCGGTGTATGGCTGGGGCTGGGGCAGGTCTGGGCTGGGGCCGGGGATGGGGCTGGGCCGGGGCAGGGCTGGGCCTGGGATGGGGATGAGGCTGGGGTGGGGCTGGGGCTGGGTCCAGGGCAGGGGCTGGGCTGGGGCTGGGGCTGGGCTGGGTCTAGGGCTGGGGCTGTGGTGGTGCTCTGCTGGGGGTGGGCTGGGGGACTAGGGCTGGGGCAGGGCTGATGCAGGTCTGGGGCTGGGCTGGGGGCAGGGGCTGGGGCCTGGGGTAGAGCTGGGACTGAGGTTGGGGCCGCGGCTGGGGCTGGAGTAGGCTGGAGGCTAGGCCTTGGGCTGGGGCTGGGGGCAGGTCTGGGCTGGGGGCATGGCTGGGGCTGGGTTGGGGGGCAGGGGCTGGGGCTGGGGCTGTGGCCGGGGCTGGGGCAGGACTGAGGCTGGGGCAGGTCTGGGGCTGGGGCGGGGGCTGGGGCAGAGCTGGGGCTGGGCATGGACCGTGACTGGGCAGATGTAGGGCTGGGGCAGGGGCTGGGCTGGGGCCGAGGGTGGGGCGGGGGCTGGGGCCGGGGCAGGGGCAGGGCTGGGGCAGGGCTGGGGCTAGGCTGGGGCTGGGCCTGGTGGCTGGGGTTGGGGACAGGGCTGGGGCCAGGCTGGGTCTGGGGCTGGGCTGGGGGCAGGGCTGGGGCTGGGGGCTGGGATGGGGCAGGACTGGGACTGGGGCAGGGGCACGGGCCGAGGCTGGGGGACAGGGCTAGGGGTGGAGCTAGGGCTGGGGCCGGGGCCAGGCTGGGGCTGGGTTCGGCTGAGGGGTGGGGCTTGGTCCAGGGCTGGGTCTGGGCTAGGGCAGGGGCTGGGGGTGGGGCTGGGCTGGAGCTGGGTCCAGGGCTGTGGCTGGGCTGTGGCTGGAGCTGGGCTGGGGCTGGGGCTGGGGCTGGGGCTGGGCTGGGGCTGGGCCGGGGCGGGGCTGGGCTGGGCTGGGCCGGGGCAGGGCTGGGCTGGGCTGGGGCAGGGCTGGGGCCGGGCTGGGGCTGGGCTCGGTGTATGGCTGGGGCTGGGGCAGGTCTGGGCTGGGCCGGGGATGGGGCTGGGGCCGGGGCAGGGCTGGGCCTGGATGGGGATGAGGCTGGGGGTGGGGGCTGGGGCTGGGTCCAGGGCAGGGGCTGGGCTGGGGCTGGGGCTGGGCTGGGGTCTAGGGGCTGGGGCTGTGCTGGTGCTCTGCTGGGGGTGGGCTGGGGACTAGGGCTGGGGCAGGGCTGATGCAGGTCTGGGCTGGGCTGGGGGCAGGGGCTGGGGCCTGGGGTAGAGCTGGGACTGAGGTTGGGGCCGCGGCTGGGGCTGGAGTAGGCTGGAGGCTAGGCCTTGGGCTGGGGCTGGGGGCAGGTCTGGGCTGGGGGGCATGGCTGGGGCTGGGTTGGGGGCAGGGCTGGGGCTGGGGCTGTGGCCGGGGCTGGGGCAGGACTGAGGCTGGGGCAGGTCTGGGGGCTGGGGCGGGGGCTGGGGCAGAGCTGGGGCTGGGCATGGACCGTGACTGGGCAGATGTAGGGCTGGGGCAGGGGCTGGGCTGGGGGCCGAGGGTGGGGCGGGGGCTGGGGCCGGGGCAGGGGCAGGGCTGGGGCAGGGCTGGGGCTAGGCTGGGCCTGGGCCTGGGGCTGGGGTTGGGGGACAGGGCTGGGGCCAGGCTGGGTCTGGGGCTGGGCTGGGGGCAGGGCTGGGGCTGGGGGCTGGGATGGGGGCAGGACTGGGACTGGGGCAGGGGCACGGGCCGAGGCTGGGGACAGGGCTAGGGGTGGAGCTAGGCTGGGGCCGGGGGCCAGGCTGGGGCTGGGTTCGGCTGAGGGGTGGGGCTTGGTCCAGGGCTGGGTCTGGGCTAGGGCAGGGGCTGGGGGTGGGGCTGGGCTGGAGCTGGGTCCAGGGCTGTGGCTGGGCTGTGGCTGGAGCTGGGCTGGGGCTGGGGCTGGGGCTGGGCTGGGGCTGGGCCGGGGCGGGGCTGGGCTGGGGCTGGGCCGGGGCAGGGCTGGGCTGGGCTGGGGCAGGGCTGGGGCCGGGGCTGGGGCTGGGCTCGGTGTATGGCTGGGGCTGGGGCAGGTCTGGGCTGGGGCCGGGGATGGGGCTGGGCCGGGGCAGGGCTGGGCCTGGGATGGGGATGAGGCTGGGGTGGGGCTGGGGCTGGGTCCAGGGCAGGGGCTGGGCTGGGGCTGGGGCAGGGCTGGGCCTGGGATGGGGATGAGGCTGGGGTGGGGCTGGGGCTGGGTCCAGGGCAGGGGCTGGGCTGGGGCTGGGGCTGGGCTGGGTCTAGGGCTGGGGCTGTGCTGGTGCTCTGCTGGGGGTGGGCTGGGGACTAGGGCTGGGGCAGGGCTGATGCAGGTCTGGGGCTGGGCTGGGGGCAGGGGCTGGGGCCTGGGGGTAGAGCTGGGACTGAGGTTGGGGCCGCGGCTGGGGCTGGAGTAGGCTGGAGGCTAGGCCTTGGGCTGGGGCTGGGGGCAGGTCTGGGCTGGGGGCATGGCTGGGGCTGGGTTGGGGGCAGGGCTGGGCTGGGGCTGTGGCCGGGGCTGGGGCAGGACTGAGGCTGGGGCAGGTCTGGGGCTGGGGCGGGGGCTGGGGCAGAGCTGGGGCTGGGCATGGACCGTGACTGGGCAGATGTAGGGCTGGGGCAGGGGCTGGGCTGGGGCCGAGGTTGGGGCGGGGGCTGGTCCCGGGGCAGGGGCAGGGCTGGGGCAGGGCTGGGGCTAGGCTGGGGCTGGGCCTGGGGCTGGGGTTGGGGACAGGGCTGGGGGCCAGGCTGGGTCTGGGGCTGGGCTGGGGGCAGGGCTGG
This sequence comes from Melanerpes formicivorus, assembly GCF_026170545.1. Lineage (NCBI taxonomy): Eukaryota > Metazoa > Chordata > Aves > Piciformes > Picidae > Melanerpes > Melanerpes formicivorus. Next base: position 24,990 of record NW_027142923.1, read on the forward strand.
GGGCTGGGGGCTGGGATGGGGCAGGACTGGGACTGGGGCAGGGGCACGGGCCGAGGCTGGGGACAGGGCTAGGGGTTGGAGCTAGGGCTGGGGCCGGGGGCCAGGCTGGGGCTGGGTTCGGCTGAGGGGTGGGGCTTGGTCCAGGGCTGGGTCTGGGCTAGGGCAGGGGCTGGGGGTGGGGCTGGGCTGGAGCTGGGTCCAGGGCTGTGGCTGGGCTGTGGCTGGAGCTGGGCTGGGGCTGGGGCTGGGGCTGGGCTGGGGCTGGGCCGGGGCGGGGCGGGGCTGGGCTGGGCTGGGCCGGGGCAGGGCTGGGCTGTGCTGGGGCTGGGCTGGGGCTGGGCTGGGGCTGGGCTCGGTGTATGGCTGGGGCTGGGGCAGGTCTGGGCTGGGGCCGGGGATGGGGCTGGGCCGGGGCAGGGCTGGGCCTGGGATGGGGATGAGGCTGGGGTGGGGCTGGCGCTGGGGTCCAGGGCAGGGGCTGGGCTGGGGCTGGGGCTGGGCTGGGTCTAGGGCTGGGGCTGTGCTGGTGCTCTGCTGGGGGTGGGCTGGGGACTAGGGCTGGGGCAGGGCTGACGCAGGGCTGGGGCCTGAGGTAGGGCTGGGACTGAGGTTGGGGCCGGGGCTGGGGCTGGAGTAGGCTGGAGGCTGGGCCTTGGGCTGGGGCTGGGGGCATGGCTGGGGCTGGGGCAGGGGCCGGGGCTGGGGCAGGACTGAGGCTGGGGCAGGGCTGGGGCTGGGGCAGGGCTGGGGCTGGGCTGGGGCTGGGGTGGGCCGGGGCAGGGCTGGGGCAGGGGCTGGGCTGGGGCTGAGGGTGGGCCTGGGGCTGGGGCTGGGGCTGAGGGCAGGGCTGGGCTATGGCTGGGGCTGGGGCAGGGGCCGGGGCTGGGGCAGGACTGAGGCTGGGGCAGGTCCGGGGCTGGGGCTGGAGCTGGGGCTGGGCTGGGGCTGGGAATGGACCGTGACTGGGCAGGTGTATGGCTGGGGCAGGGGCTGGGCTGGGGACGAGGGTGGGGCTGGGGCTGGGGCTGGGGCTGCGGACAGGGCTGTGGCCGAGCTAGGGCTGGGCTGAGGGCAGGGCTGGGCTAGGGCTGGGGCTGGGGCAGGGATGGGGCCCGGCTGAGCCTGGGGCAGGGACTAGGGCAGGGCTTGGGCTGGGGCTGGGCTGGAACTGGGGCTGGGCTGGGGCCAAGGTTGGGGCTGGGGCTGGGCTGGTGGGGAGGGTGGGGCTGGGGCTGGGGCTGGGGCTGCGGACAGGGCTGGGGCTAGGGCTGGGGCTAGGGCTGAGGTAGGGGTAGGGCTGGGGCTGGATTGGGGGCAGGGCTGGGGCAGGACTAGGCTTGAGGCTGGGCCTTGGGCTGGGGCTGAGTTGGCGCAGGGCTGGGGCTGGGGCTGGGGCTGGGGCTAGAGCCAGGGCTGGGGCAGGAGCCAGGGCTGAGGCAGGGCTGAGGTCAGGCCTGGGGCTGCGGCTGGGGCAGGTCTGGGGACAGGGCTGGGGCCAGGCTGGGTCTGGGGCTGGGCTGAGGCTAGGGCTGGGGCTGGGGGCTTGGATGGGGCAGGACTGGGACTGGGGCTGGGGCACGGGCCGAGGCTGGGGACAGGGCTAGGGCTGGAGCTAGGGCAGGGCTGGGGCCAGGCTGGCGCTGCGTTCGGCTGAGGGGTGGGGCTTGGTCCAGGGCTGGCTCTGGGCTAGGGCAGGGCTGGGGCTGGGCGGTGGCTGGGGCTGGGCCTGTGATGGGGATGAGGCTGGGGTGGGGCTGGTGAAGGGCTGGGGCTGGGGCTGGGCTTGGGGTCAGGGCTGGGGCTGGGTTCGGCTGAGGGGTGGGGCTTGGTCCAGGGCTGGGACTGGGTCCAGGGCAGGGGCTGGACTGGGGATGGGGCTGGGCTGGGATGGGGCAGGGCTGGGCTGGGCTGGGGCTGGGGATGAGGCTGGGTTGGGGCTGTGCGGTGGCTGGGGCTGGGCTGGGCAGGGCTGGGGCTGGGGCTGGGCTGGGGGTAGGGATGGGGCTGGGGCTGAGCTGGGCTGGGGCTGGGGCTGGGCTGTGGCTGGGGCTGGGCTGGGGCAGGGCTGGGGCCAGGCTGAGGCTGGGTTCGGTGCAGGGCTGGGGCTGGGGCAGGGCTGGGCTGTGGCCAGGGATGGGGCCGTGAGTGGGGCTTGGCTGGGGCTGGGGCTGGGGCTGGGCCGGGGCAGGGCTGGGCCTGGGCTGGGGATGAGGCTGGGGTGGGGCTGGGGCGGGGTCCAGGGCAGGGGCTGGGCTGGGGCTGGGGCTGGGCTGGGTCTAGGGCTGGGGTTGTGCTGCTACTCTGCTGGGGGTGGGCTGGGGACTAGGGCTGGGGCAGGGCTGATGCAGGTCTGGGGCTGGGCTGGGGGCAGGGGCTGGGGCCTGGGGTAGAGCTGGGACTGAGGTTGGGGCCGCGGCTGGGGCTGGAGTAGGCTGGAGGCTAGGCCTTGGGCTGGGGCTGGGGGCAGGTCTGGGCTGGGGGCATGGCTGGGGCTGGGTTGGGGGCAGGGCTGGGGCTGGGGCTGTGGCCGGGGCTGGGGCAGGACTGAGGCTGGGGCAGGTCTGGGGCTGGGGCGGGGGCTGGGGCAGAGCTGGGGCTGGGCATGGACCGTGACTGGGCAGATGTAGGGCTGGGGCAGGGGCTGGGCTGGGGCCGAGGGTGGGGCGGGGGCTGGGGCCGGGGCAGGGGCAGGGCTGGGGCAGGGCTGGGGCTAGGCTGGGGCTGGGCCTGGGGCTGGGGTTGGGGACAGGGCTGGGGCCAGGCTGGGTCTGGGGCTGGGCTGGGGGCAGGGCTGGGGCTGGGGGCTGGGATGGGGCAGGACTGGGACTGGGGCAGGGGCACGGGCCGAGGCTGGGGACAGGGCTAGGGGTGGAGCTAGGGCTGGGGCCGGGGCCAGGCTGGGGCTGGGTTCGGCTGAGGGGTGGGGCTTGGTCCAGGGCTGGGTCTGGGCTAGGGCAGGGGCTGGGGGTGGGGCTGGGCTGGAGCTGGGTCCAGGGCTGTGGCTGGGCTGTGGCTGGAGCTGGGCTGGGGCTGGGGCTGGGGCTGGGGCTGGGCTGGGGCTGGGCCGGGGCGGGGGCTGGGCTGGGCTGGGCCGGGGCAGGGCTGGGCTGGGCTGGGGCAGGGCTGGGGCCGGGCTGGGGCTGGGCTCGGTGTATGGCTGGGGCTGGGGCAGGTCTGGGCTGGGGCCGGGGATGGGGCTGGGCCGGGGCAGGGCTGGGCCTGGGATGGGGATGAGGCTGGGGTGGGGCTGGGGCTGGGTCCAGGGCAGGGGCTGGGCTGGGGCTGGGGCTGGGCTGGGTCTAGGGCTGGGGCTGTGCTGGTGCTCTGCTGGGGGTGGGCTGGGGACTAGGGCTGGGGCAGGGCTGATGCAGGTCTGGGGCTGGGCTGGGGGCAGGGGCTGGGGCCTGGGGTAGAGCTGGGACTGAGGTTGGGGCCGCGGCTGGGGCTGGAGTAGGCTGGAGGCTAGGCCTTGGGCTGGGGCTGGGGGCAGGTCTGGGCTGGGGGCATGGCTGGGGCTGGGTTGGGGGCAGGGCTGGGGCTGGGGCTGTGGCCGGGGCTGGGGCAGGACTGAGGCTGGGGCAGGTCTGGGGCTGGGGCGGGGGCTGGGGCAGAGCTGGGGCTGGGCATGGACCGTGACTGGGCAGATGTAGGGCTGGGGCAGGGGCTGGGCTGGGGCCGAGGGTGGGGCGGGGGCTGGGGCCGGGGCAGGGGCAGGGCTGGGGCAGGGCTGGGGCTAGGCTGGGCCTGGGCCTGGGGCTGGGGTTGGGGACAGGGCTGGGGCCAGGCTGGGTCTGGGGCTGGGCTGGGGGCAGGGCTGGGGCTGGGGGCTGGGATGGGGCAGGACTGGGACTGGGGCAGGGGCACGGGCCGAGGCTGGGGACAGGGCTAGGGGTGGAGCTAGGGCTGGGGCCGGGGCCAGGCTGGGGCTGGGTTCGGCTGAGGGGTGGGGCTTGGTCCAGGGCTGGGTCTGGGCTAGGGCAGGGGCTGGGGGTGGGGCTGGGCTGGAGCTGGGTCCAGGGCTGTGGCTGGGCTGTGGCTGGAGCTGGGCTGGGGCTGGGGCTGGGGCTGGGCTGGGGCTGGGCCGGGGCGGGGCTGGGCTGGGCTGGGCCGGGGCAGGGCTGGGCTGGGCTGGGGCAGGGCTGGGGCCGGGCTGGGGCTGGGCTCGGTGTATGGCTGGGGCTGGGGCAGGTCTGGGCTGGGGCCGGGGATGGGGCTGGGCCGGGGCAGGGCTGGGCCTGGGATGGGGATGAGGCTGGGGTGGGGCTGGGGCTGGGTCCAGGGCAGGGGCTGGGCTGGGGCTGGGGCAGGGCTGGGCCTGGGATGGGGATGAGGCTGGGGTGGGGCTGGGGCTGGGTCCAGGGCAGGGGCTGGGCTGGGGCTGGGGCTGGGCTGGGTCTAGGGCTGGGGCTGTGCTGGTGCTCTGCTGGGGGTGGGCTGGGGACTAGGGCTGGGGCAGGGCTGATGCAGGTCTGGGGCTGGGCTGGGGGCAGGGGCTGGGGCCTGGGGTAGAGCTGGGACTGAGGTTGGGGCCGCGGCTGGGGCTGGAGTAGGCTGGAGGCTAGGCCTTGGGCTGGGGCTGGGGGCAGGTCTGGGCTGGGGGCATGGCTGGGGCTGGGTTGGGGGCAGGGCTGGGGCTGGGGCTGTGGCCGGGGCTGGGGCAGGACTGAGGCTGGGGCAGGTCTGGGGCTGGGGCGGGGGCTGGGGCAGAGCTGGGGCTGGGCATGGACCGTGACTGGGCAGATGTAGGGCTGGGGCAGGGGCTGGGCTGGGGCCGAGGGTGGGGCGGGGGCTGGTCCCGGGGCAGGGGCAGGGCTGGGGCAGGGCTGGGGCTAGGCTGGGGCTGGGCCTGGGGCTGGGGTTGGGGACAGGGCTGGGGCCAGGCTGGGTCTGGGGCTGGGCTGGGGGCAGGGCTGGGGCTGGGGGCTGGGATGGGGCAGGACTGGGACTGGGGCAGGGGCACGGGCCGAGGCTGGGGACAGGGCTAGGGGTGGAGCTAGGGCTGGGGCCGGGGCCAGGCTGGGGCTGGGTTCGGCTGAGGGGTGGGGCTTGGTCCAGGGCTGGGTCTGGGCTAGGGCAGGGGCTGGGGGTGGGGCTGGGCTGGAGCTGGGTCCAGGGCTGTGGCTGGGCTGTGGCTGGAGCTGGGCTGGGGCTGGGGCTGGGGCTGGGCTGGGGCTGGGCCGGGGCGGGGCGGGGCTGGGCTGGGCTGGGCCGGGGCAGGGCTGGGCTGTGCTGGGGCTGGGCTGGGGCTGGGCTGGGGCTGGGCTCGGTGTATGGCTGGGGCTGGGGCAGGTCTGGGCTGGGGCCGGGGATGGGGCTGGGCCGGGGCAGGGCTGGGCCTGGGATGGGGATGAGGCTGGGGTGGGGCTGGGGCTGGGTCCGGGGCAGGGGCTGGGCTGGGGCTGGGGCTGGGCTGGGTCTAGGGCTGGGGCTGTGCTGGTGCTCTGCTGGGGGTGGGCTGGGGACTAGGGCTGGGGCAGGGCTGACGCAGGGCTGGGGCCTGAGGTAGGGCTGGGACTGAGGTTGGGGCCGGGGCTGGGGCTGGAGTAGGCTGGAGGCTGGGCCTTTGGCTGGGGCTGGGGGCATGGCTGGGGCTGGGGCAGGGGCCGGGGCTGGGGCAGGACTGAGGCTGGGGCAGGGCTGGGGCTGGGGCAGGGCTGGGGCTGGGCTGGGGCTGGGCTGGGGCTGGGGTGGGCCGGGGCAGGGCTGGGGCAGGGGCTGGGCTGGGGCTGAGGGTGGGCCTGGGGCTGGGGCTGGGCCTGAGGGCAGGGCTGGGCTATGGCTGGGGCTGGGGCAGGGGCCGGGGCTGGGGCAGGACTGAGGCTGGGGCAGGTCCGGGGCTGGGGCTGGAGCTGGGGCTGGGCTGGGGCTGGGAATGGACCGTGACTGGGCAGGTGTATGGCTGGGGCAGGGGCTGGGCTGGGGACGAGGGTGGGGCTGGGGCTGGGGCTGGGGCTGCGGACAGGGCTGTGGCCGAGCTAGGGCTGGGCTGAGGGCAGGGCTGGGCTAGGGCTGGGGCTGGGGCAGGGATGGGGCCCGGCTGAGCCTGGGGCAGGGACTAGGGCAGGGCTTGGGCTGGGGCTGGGCTGGAACTGGGGCTGGGCTGGGGCCAAGGTTGGGGCTGGGGCTGGGCTGGTGGGGAGGGTGGGGCTGGGGCTGGGGCTGGGGCTGCGGACAGGGCTGGGGCTAGGGCTGGGGCTAGGGCTGAGGTAGGGGTAGGGCTGGGGCTGGATTGGGGGCAGGGCTGGGGCAGGACTAGGCTTGAGGCTGGGCCTTGGGCTGGGGCTGAGTTGGCGCAGGGCTGGGGCTGGGGCTGGGGCTGGGGCTAGAGCCAGGGCTGGGGCAGGAGCCAGGGCTGAGGCAGGGCTGAGGTCAGGCCTGGGGCTGCGGCTGGGGCAGGTCTGGGGACAGGGCTGGGGCCAGGCTGGGTCTGGGGCTGGGCTGAGGCTAGGGCTGGGGCTGGGGGCTTGGATGGGGCAGGACTGGGACTGGGGCTGGGGCACGGGCCGAGGCTGGGGACAGGGCTAGGGCTGGAGCTAGGGCAGGGCTGGGGCCAGGCTGGCGCTGCGTTCGGCTGAGGGGTGGGGCTTGGTCCAGGGCTGGCTCTGGGCTAGGGCAGGGCTGGGGCTGGGCGGTGGCTGGGGCTGGGCCTGTGATGGGGATGAGGCTGGGGTGGGGCTGGTGAAGGGCTGGGGCTGGGGCTGGGCTTGGGGTCAGGGCTGGGGCTGGGTTCGGCTGAGGGGTGGGGCTTGGTCCAGGGCTGGGACTGGGTCCAGGGCAGGGGCTGGACTGGGGATGGGGCTGGGCTGGGATGGGGCAGGGCTGGGCTGGGCTGGGGCTGGGGATGAGGCTGGGTTGGGGCTGTGCGGTGGCTGGGGCTGGGCTGGGCAGGGCTGGGGCTGGGGCTGGGCTGGGGGTAGGGATGGGGCTGGGGCTGAGCTGGGCTGGGGCTGGGGCTGGGCTGTGGCTGGGGCTGGGCTGGGGCAGGGCTGGGGCCAGGCTGAGGCTGGGTTCGGTGCAGGGCTGGGGCTGGGGCAGGGCTGGGCTGTGGCCAGGGATGGGGCCGTGAGTGGGGCTTGGCTGGGGCTGGGGCTGGGGCTGGGCCGGGGCAGGGCTGGGCCTGGGCTGGGGATGAGGCTGGGGTGGGGCTGGGGCGGGGTCCAGGGCAGGGGCTGGGCTGGGGCTGGGGCTGGGCTGGGTCTAGGGCTGGGGTTGTGCTGCTACTCTGCTGGGGGTGGGCTGGGGACTAGGGCTGGGGCAGGGCTGATGCAGGTCTGGGGCTGGGCTGGGGGCAGGGGCTGGGGCCTGGGGTAGAGCTGGGACTGAGGTTGGGGCCGCGGCTGGGGCTGGAGTAGGCTGGAGGCTAGGCCTTGGGCTGGGGCTGGGGGCAGGTCTGGGCTGGGGGCATGGCTGGGGCTGGGTTGGGGGCAGGGCTGGGGCTGGGGCTGTGGCCGGGGCTGGGGCAGGACTGAGGCTGGGGCAGGTCTGGGGCTGGGGCGGGGGCTGGGGCAGAGCTGGGGCTGGGCATGGACCGTGACTGGGCAGGTGTAGGGCTGGGGCAGGGGCTGGGCTGCGGACGAGGGTGGGGCTGGGGCTGGGGCTGGGGCTGCGGACAGGGCTGTGGCCGAGCTAGGGCTGGGCTGAGGGCAGGGCTGGGCTAGTGTTGTCGGACAAGAGGGGACATGGGTCCCAGGAACACCTGTGCAATTCAGGCCTTGAAGAATTCTTTGTTGATAATATGGTAGCAGAGTAGGAGATGTGAGAAAGTGCTGATTGCTTGGTATGCTGAAACCCAGCTGCCCCTGAGATGGGAGGCAAGCAAGATAAGGAGGAGGCGAGATCTGGGAAAGAGAGCAATTAGGCCGGATGGAAGAATTCCACAGAGTTGTGAAAACAATGATGTAACCTTTTAGAGAGCAACCAATAGTATGTTGCCAAGTGGGCATAATTATAGCAAACTGTATATAAGATGTGTCTGATGCTCAATAAAGTGGAATCCGCTGATCAAATTGGTCGTTAAAGTGGCCCCCTTCTTGCAGTAAGTGGCGCTCGAACACGGGACCCTAATGAAGACAAACGTTAGGGTTTAAGAAGTTCTTCGGGACGTTGGGAGATTCGCAGTAAGCCGGGAGGCAAGAAGACGGCCGGCCCGGGATAGCAGTACCGGAGGCTGCAAGAAAAGGGAAGACAGCCTTGAAGCCGAAGACGCTGTAGAGCCGGAAACTGCTTAAACGAGGACTGTGCGCACAGGTATTAACGTTTAAATACGGACATGGATAGGCAGGCAGCGTATGATTTATTTATATGCTTTTTAGAAAAGCGACAGTGTAAGTTAAATTTTACAAAGGAGTTGGTGCCGCTGTTAAGCTATGCAGGAGAGTTAGGATATTTTAAGGACCCAAATGAGGTGTTTGAAAGATTGCAGTGGAAAAAGTCTGGACAAGACTTGTGGCTGCATAGCTTAAATGATGAAAAACGAGCAAAGGAGTGTGGAAAATGGTGGAAGATGGTTATGACAGCATTGGATCAGCATCGTGCTGAGCAAATGGCAGCTTATCAAGCCAGGGTACGATTAGATCATACGGACCCAAATGGAGCAAGTGTTACACATGCTGGGTTGCCTTTGTCAGAAGAGGTTCAGGATTATTTAAGAAAGGAGAAGGCTGCGTGTGTAAAAGGGTTAGGTGGCAGAGTCGAATTACAATCTGTAACACAGGACTCTGATGGGGAGCCTTCCCCGTCTCTTTTAGCTGAGCAAATTGTACAGGAGAAGAAAGTAGGTGAGGAAGAGGAGACAAACAGGGCGGTAGATCCTGGAGGTGGTGTTAAAGATCATGTAAGAAAGCACACAGAGTATTGGCGAAAGGTTACAGAGCACTTAAACGCCGAAGGAGATCAGGAAGGGTTTAGCCGGCTGGCTGTTTCACATCAAGCTTTTCCGGTGATGTATACACAGGTCCCTGGGGAGCAAAATGTTTTTCAGGCTGATGTAACCCAATTGCCATGGAAATTGTTATCTCAATTAAGACAGACTGCGAGTCAGTTTGGGGTTCAATCTGAACCAGGTAGACAGATGATTGATTTTATTTACATGAACTATAATATGTTACCTAGAGATTCTTATAATGTTATGAAGCTAATCCTAACAGCATCTCAATTTATGACATTTTTGAATGAGTGGGAACACCTAGCTAGACAATCAGCTGGAGTACAAAGACAGCAAAATGATCCATTATTTGGTGTAACAGTAGATCAGTTGTGTGGAACGGGACAGTATGAGAGACCAGAGTTACAGGCACTTTTACAGCCGCCTGTTTTGCAAGCATCAGCCCAGATAGTAAGGAGGGCTTTTGAAAAGCAGAAGGATGGAAATGCAAATCCTCACTATATGGGAATTAAGCAAGGTAGACAGGAACCTCTTGGTGAATTTGTGGATAAGTTGCTTGCCGCACTTAGAGCAGCAAGCGTAGGAGAAGGTATCCGAGAGGCAATTTTAAGGCAGTGTTTAATGCAGAATGGGAACCAGCAGACGCAACAGCTTATTACATCAGCAGATCCTAGATGGATGCTAGCCGAATTGTTGCAGAGGGCTCAGGACTTGCCAAGCAATCCGATGGCCATGTTGACGGAGGTGATTGATAAGGGATTACAAAAACAGGCTGAGGTGTTGTCAATGACAATGACCAAACAGCTTGAGCATAGTCAACAGGTTATGGCAGCCTTAGTACCTTTGCGCACAGACTCGAAAGGGCAAGGCCGACCCTATAAGCAGTCATCAGGCGAAATACAGTGTCATCGAAAAGTGTAAGGCGGAGATATCGTCTAAAGTAATGCCTGGACTTTTGGCCCATAGATCCGCTTTAGGGCATTTCCCTAGCGGAGATAGTTATTTTGATGAAGCTTGTTGGAGAGAATACAGGAACAAGTTGTGGGACTTGGTTATAGATGGTGATAAAACTGCTATAAAGCTGCAAGAGTAGTGGCGAAAATGCATGAACTGTGTTAAAACCTACGAACTGAAACAGCGAATGGCTGCTGCAGTTAGAGCAACTTTGTCAGGACGAGATGCAGCGCCAGGTGTATCTGAGTTGCAGCTGAAAGATGTGTCTGAGAACTGTCGACCGATCGACCGGGGCCGCCCCCAATACATCTTGCGGCGACCACACCGCGTTTACCAGCCGTCACCACTGCCGTTTGCACACAGCGGGGAACCTTCCTCTGACATCGCCAGCGATGGCTCGGATTCGGAAGACAATACCGGCAGCGAGGAATTCAAACAGCGCCGACTTTGCTTTACGGCCCCTCTTAGAAAAAATGGAGCACTTGGAGGCTCGCGGTTACAGCGTTCCTGCCACCGCACTCCTCCCGCGAGCCCTGCCGGCCCCCCGCGGATACCGACGGCTCCGACCAAGGCGGTACCGGCTGATGCACCACCGATACCGACAGCGCCGACAGTAGCAGCGGAGCAGCTGCCACGGCAGCAGCCCCCACCCCTTTCCCCCGCAGCGGCTTTAGCCGCACTACTCTGTTTTGATTTAAAGCAACAGTACTCATTTTGTCATTTCTGATTGTAACGTCTTTCAGAGATTTGTTATTTAGAGTTTTGTTAAGTTTTTCTAATAAGCATAATGAATAAGTAAGCATTTGGTATTTATAAGTACTTAGTACGTAGTGATTGCAGTAAGGTGTATGCACTTAGTTAAGAGTTCAAATTGTAAGATTTTCTTTTGGTTCGAACCTTCTTAGTTGTCTGCCTAGGCATTTCAAAGAAGCTCCATGTAATATAGTTAAGGAATGTATAAACAGGTTTTAATTTTGGAAAGTGTTTTTTTAGTTACTGTAACAATTTTATTTCTTTTTAGACACTGATTTGATGGATTAATTTTAACATAGTTTTTTAAGGTTTTAAGGATTTTTGGTATTAGCATAAGTTAAGGTTTGTAGTAAATAGGTATTAATTTTAACAACTATTCCTTCACTAATGTGCAGAAGAACCAAGACTGAGAGGAAACAGCATTTCCCATGAAGTCGAACATCGATCACAATAACTGTTCTGATAATCTGGGGTCAAAAGCATCAATCAAAAAAATATTTTGTCCTGAATGCTGAATTTGAAAATAGGCAGTTTGGGCTGGTAAATACAGAAAACCTATTTTGTGGTGAGAAAAAGGATTTAAATCCCCATGGAAAATTATTGAAAGGGATTGGCATAAGTGGGAAATAAAGACTAGAGAAATTTTAGTTGGGAAATATCAGGAATAATTAAAAGGATTAGTAAAAGGAAAAGTAAGAGACATAAGATTTTGAAGGCAGAGGAATTGAAATAACAAAAGCACAATGGGAAATGGTAAACGAACTAACCAAGGAAGTAGAGAAGAGACTCCAAATGGAATTTTGAAGTGGGTTAAGGAGTTAAAAAATCTGTAGGGCTCCTGAAGAATGTAACTGCTGCCGAGAAGAAAATACACCCGGCTGCTGGTTGCACCCCAGCAGGCCGAGAAGGCAGAGTTCACATATACTTGGTGGAGCCTAATTTTGATCCTAACCCTATTTGTACATAAGTAGTCCAATCGAAATCAAAAACCATGTTCCCATGTGTGGAATCTTGATCAGACCGGAGAGAAAAGACTTGAACTTGAAAAAGCAATAGTAAATTTTTCTGCTACAGTTGAAATCATGGTAAATGCAAGCACAGATGCAATAAAAGTGCAGCAAATTGAAATCAATACTCTCTCGAAAATGTCTACTCAGAATGGATTAGCTTTGGATTTTTTATATGTTAAGGAAGGGGGTGTATGTGTAGTCATAAATGTAAGTTGTTGTAGTTATGTTAATCTAGATAAATGAGTGGAAACAGATTTACAGGCGATTGTAAACCACAATCAGATATTACATCAGATTTCTTTAGATGATACTTCTTGTGGATTTAAAGAAATATGGGATAAATTAACTTTCTGGTTACCAAATCTAAATTGGCTTAAACATTTGTTTGTAATATTGTTGGAATAATTGTAATATTACTATGCATAATACTCTGCAATTGTTGTTACAAAATACTAAGACCTTTAAGTAAGACTGTTTATGCCAATAAGTTACAAGCAAATGGTTATGATCAGAATGGATGAACTTAATTATGATCCAATTAAGAAGGTTCTGAAATATCTGGAAATTTTAACACAAATCAATGGTGACAAAAAAAAAAAAAAAGGGGGGAATTGTGATGAATATACTGGTGATTTGTGTCAAAATTGTAAGACTTAGAGTGCACTGGGATTAAGGGTCAGGATCTTGTGAGGCCTGTTTAGAGGGTAAAGAGAAAGAAACCTCTCTTGCATACTTGCAAGGACACTGTCTGGTTAATTGGAGACATCACGGCTGAGAAGGAGCTGTCTTAAAGATAAACATTCAGAACTAGGAATTTGTTTTCTTCAGATAAGAAGCCTGCACAATTGGGCATGTGTGAAAGTGGATGCTTTGACCCTTACCACACTGAATGTAGGGAGAAGGGATTTGACCACCTATTCTAAGACTATCATATGCCTCCCTTCTATTTAGCATAAGTTTGCTTATATAGATGATGAAACTATATAAGATGAAGAAAACTATTGTAAGGTTGCTTTTTGGGTGAAGTTGGTAACAATAAGAGATTAGTATTACTAGGATGACCAAAAACACATTATTATGGGTAATTTTATATTGGGCAAAGCAATGAAGCTCTTTTGCTCTTGCTGATTGCCTGCAAGTTTTCTGTCTGTGAAGCTAGAGCCTGGCCAGATCTACCTTTACAGATTAAAGAAATCTTGCTACCCTTAAACAAATTATGATTTTTTGACCATCCTAGAGAAAATAAAGATGCAACATAACAGGTAATAATGAATTGATTGAACTTTTTCAGACATGTCTGATAGGGATACCCAGACTTACTGTAAATATGTTTGTTAATTATAGTAGTAAGTTTTAAGGTTCTTAGGTATCATTGTACTCATTTTGATTATTGTTAAACTTGTTTATAATTGTATTATGCAAAGTGTTCAAAGAATAACTTCCAAGGCCTTACTTGCACAAAAGAAAAACGGGGGAATTGTTGTCGGACAAGAGGGGACATGGGTCCCAGGAACACCTGTGCAATTCAGGCCTTGAAGAATTCTTTGTTGATAATATAGTAGCAGAGTAGGAGATGTGAGAAAGTGCTGATTGCTTGGTATGCTGAAACCCAGCTGCCCCTGAGATGGGAGGCAAGCAAGATAAGGAGGAGGCGAGATCTGGGATAAGAGAGCAATTAGGCCGGATGGAAGAATTCCACAGAGTTGTGAAAACAATGATGTAACCTTTTAGAGAGCAACCAATAGTATGTTGCCAAGTGGGCATAATTATAGCAAACTGTATATAAGATGTGTCTGATGCTCAATAAAGTGGAATCCGCTGATCAAATTGGTCGTTAAAGCGGCCCCCTTCTTGCAGTAGGCTAGGGATGGGGCTGGGGCAGGGCTGGGGCCGGGGCTGAGCCTGGGGGAAGGGACTAGGGCAGGGCTTGGGCTGGGGCTGGGACCGGGCTAGGGCTGGGCTGGGGGCAAGGATGGGGCTGGGGCAGGGCTGGGGCTAGGGCTGAGGTAGGGGTAGGGCTGGGGCTGGATTGGGGGCAGGGCTGGGGCAGGACTAGGCTTGAGGCTGGGCCTTGGGCTGGGGCTGGCTTGGCGCAGGGCTGGGGCTGGGGCTGGGGCTGGAGCCAGGGTTGGGGCAGGAGCCAGGGCTGGGGCAGGGCTGAGGTCAGGCCTGGGGCTGCGGCTGGGGCAGGGCTGGGGCTGGGGCTGGGCTGGAGCCAGGGTTGGGCAGGAGCCAGGGCTGGGGCAGGGCTGAGGTCAGGCCTGGGGCTGCGGCTGGGGCAGGGCTGGGGCTGGGGCTGGGGCTGGAGCCAGGGTTGGGGCAGGAGCCAGGGCTGGGGCAGGGCTGAGGTCAGGCCTGGGGCTGCGGCTGGGGCAGGGCTGGGGCTGGGGCTGGGGCTGGGGCTGGGGACAGGTCTGGGGCCAGGCTGGGTCTCGGGCTGGGATGAGGGTAGGGCTGGGGCTGGGGGCTGGGATGGGGCAGGACTGGGACTGGGGCAGGGGCACGGGCCGAGGCTGGGGACAGGGCTAGGGCTGGAGCTAGGGCAGGGCTGGGCCAGGCTGGGGCTGGGTTCGGCTGAGGGGTGGGGCTTGGTCCAGGGCTGGGTCTGGGCTAGGGCAGGGCTGGGGCTGGGCAGTGGCTGGGGCTGGGCTAGGGCTGTGGCTGGGGCTGGGGCTGGTCTGGGGGCAGGGATGGGGATGGGGCTGGGCTGGGCTGGGGCAGGGCTGGGCCTGGGCTGGGTCTAGGGCTGGGGCTGGGGCTGAGCTGGGCTGGGGCTGGGCTGGGGCTGGGACTGGGTCCAGGGCAGGGGCTGGACTGGGCTGGGGCTAGGCTGGGGCAGGGCTGGGGCTGGGCTGGGGCTGGGGCTGGGTCCAGGGTGGGGCTGTGTCCAGGGCTGGGGCAGGACTGGTTCCGGGCTGGGGCTGGGCTGGGGTCAGGGGCTGGGGCCTGTGGTAGGGCTGGGACTGAGGTTGGGGCCGGGGCTGGGGCTGGAGTAGGCTGGAGGCTGGGCCTTGGGCTGGGGCTGGGGGCAGTTCTGGGCTGGGGGCATGGCTGGGGCTGGGTTGGGGGCAGGGCTGGGGCTGGGACTGGGCCGGGGCTGGGGCAGGACTGAGGCTGGGGAAGGTCTGGGGCGGGGGCTGGGGCTGGGGCTGGGCTGGGCTGGGCATGGACCGTGACTGGGCAGGTGTAGGGCTGGGGCAGGGGCTGGGCTGGGGACGAGGGTGGGGCTGGGGCTGGGGCTGCGGACAGGGCTGTGGCCGAGCTAGGGCTGGGCTGAGGGCAGGGCTGGGCTAGGGCTGGGGCTGGGGCAGGGCTGGGGCCGGGGCTGGAGCCTGGGGCAGGGACTAGGGCAGGGCTTGGGCTGGGGCTGGGGCTGGGGCCGGGCTAGGGGCAAGGATGGGGCTGGGGCGGGGCTGGGGCTAGGGCTGAGGTAGGGGTAGGGCTGGGGCTGGACTGGGGGCAGGGCTGGGTCCGGGCTGGGGCTGGGCTCGGTGCAGGGCTGGGGCTGGGCAGGGCGGGGCCTGGGGCAGGGCTGTGCTACGGCTGGGCTGGGACCGGGGATGGGTCCGGGGGTGGGGCTGGGGCTGGGTCTGGGGCAGGGCTGGGCCTGGGCTGGGGATGAGGCTGGGGTGGGGCTGGGGCTGGGTCCAGGGCTGGGGCTGGGCTGGGGCAGGGACTGGGGCAGGGCTAGGGCTGGGCTGGGGGCAAGGATGGGGTTTGGGCTGGGGCTGGGCCAGGGCTTGGGCTGGGCTGGGACCGGGGCTTGGCTGGGGTAGGGCTGGCACAGGGCTAGGCCTGGGGCTGGGCTGGGGCCGAGTCTGGGGCCGGGGCTGGGGCCGGGGCAGGGGCAGGGCTGGGGCAGGGCTTGAACTGGGGTTGGGCTGGGGCCAAGGTTGGGGCTGGGGCTAAGCTGGTGGCAAGGGTGGGGCTGGGGCTGGGGCCAGGGTTGGGGCAGGAGCCAGGGCTGGGGCAGGGCTGAGGTCAGGCCTGGGTCTGCGGCTGGGGCAGGGTTGGGGCTGGGGCTGAGCTGTGGCTGGGGCTGGGCTGGGGCTGGGTCCAGGGCTGGGGCTGGGCTAGGGTAGGGCTGGGGCTGGGGCTGGGCTGGGGACAGGGATGGGGATGGAGCTGGGCTGGGGCAGGGCTGGGCCTGGGCTGGGGATGAGGCAGGGGTGGAGCTGGGGCTCGGTCCAGGGCAGGGGCTGGGCTGGGGCTGGGGATGAGGCTGGGGCAGGGCTGGGGCAGGGGTGGGCCTGAGTCTGGGTCCAGAGTGGTACTGGGGCTGGCCTGGGGCTGGGCTGGGGCTGGGACCTGGTCAAGGGCATGGGCTGGACTGGGCCTGGGGCTGGGTTGGGGCAGGGCTGGGCTGGGGCAGGGCTGGGGCCAGGCTGTGGCTGGGTTCGGTGCAGGGCTGGGGCTGGGGCAGGGCTGGGCTGGGGCCGGGGATGGGGCCGTGAGTGGGGCTTGGCTGTTGCTGGGGCTGGGGCTGGGGCTGGGCCGGGGCAGGGCTGGGCATCGGCTGGGGATGATGCTGGGGTAGGGCTGGGGCTGGGTCCAGGGCAGGGGCTGGACTGGGGCTGGAGCTGGGCTGTGTCTAGGGCTGGGGTTGTGCTGCTACTCTGCTGGGGCTGGGCTGGGGACAGGGGCTGGGGCCTGAGGTAGGGCTGGGACTGAGGTTGGGGCCGGGGCTGGGGCTGGAGTAGGCTGGAGGCTAGGCCTTGGGCTGGGGCTGGGGGCAGGTCTAGGCTGGGGGCATGGCTGGGGCTGGGTTGGGGGCGGGGCTGGGTCTGGGGCTGTAGCCGGGGCTGGGGCAGGACTGAGGCTGGGGCAGGGCAGGGGCTGGGGCTGGGGCTGGGGCTGGGGCTGGGGCTGGGACTGGGGCTGGGGCTGGAACCACGTCTTTGGGCAGGGCTGGGTCTGGGGCAGGGCGGGGGCTGGGGCAGGGCTGGGGCTGGGCATGGACCGTGACTGGGCAGGGGTAGGGCTGGGGCAGGGTCTGGGCTGGGGACGAGGGTGGGGCTGGGGCTGGGGCTGGGGCTGCGGAGAGGGCTGTGGCCGAGCTAGTGCTGGGCTGAGGGCAGGGCTGGGCTAGGGCTGGGGCTGGGGCAGGGCTGGGGCCGGGGCTGAGCCTGGGGCAGGGACTAGGGCAGGGCTGGGGCTGGGGCAGGGGCTGGGGCCGGGCTAGGGCTGGGCTGGGGGCAAGGATGGGGCTGGGGCAGGGCTTGGGCTAGGGCTGAGGTAGGGGTAGGGCTGGGGCTGGATTGGGGGCAGGGCTGGGGCAGGACTAGGCTTGAGGCTGGGCCTTGGGCTGGGGCTGGGTTGGCGCAGGGCTGGGGCTGGGGCTGGGGCTGGAGCCAGGGTTGGGGCAGGAGCCAGGGCTGGGGCAGGGCTGAGGTCAGGCCTGGGGCTGCGGCTGGGGCAGGGCTGGGGCTGGGGCTGGGGCTGGGGCTGGGCCTGGGGCTGGGGCTGGGGACAGGGCTGGGGCCAGGCTGGGTCTGGGGCTGGGCTGAGGTTAGGGCTGGGGCTGGAGGCTGGGATGCGGCAGGGCTGGGGCTGGGGCTGGGGCTGGGCTGGGACTGGTCCGGGCCAGGGGCTGGACTGGGGCTAGGGCTATGCTGGGGCAGGGCTGGGGCTGGGCTGGGGCAGGGCTGGGGCTGGGCGCTGGGGCTGGGCTGGGACTGGTCCGGGGCAGGGGCTGGACTGGGGTTGGGGCTAAGCTGGGGCAGGGCTGGGGCTGGGCTGGGGCTAGGGCTGGGTCCAGGGTGGGGCTGTGTCCAGGGCTGGGGCAGGACTGGGGCCGGGCTGGGGCTGGGGTTGGGCTGAGGGCAGGGCTGGGGCAGGGCTGGGGATGGAGCTGTGGTGGGGCTGGGTCCAGGGCTGGGCTGGGCCCGGGGCTGCGACTGGGGCTGGGTCCAGGGCTGGGGCTGGGGCTGTGGCTGGGGCTAGGGCTGGGGCAGGGCTGGGGCTGTGGCTGGGGCTGGGCTTGTGGCTGGGTCCAGGGCAGGGGCTGGGCAGGGGCTGGAGCTGGGCTGGGGCTGAGGGTGGGTCTGGGGCTGGGCTAGGGCTGGGCTGGGGCCGGGGCTGCGACTGGGGCTGGGACCAGGGCTGGGGCTGGGGCTGTGGCTGGAGCTGGGCAGGGCTGGGGCAGGGCTGGGGCTGTGGCTGGGGCTGGGCTGGGGCTGGGTCCAGGGCAGGGGCTGGGCTGGGGCTGGGGCTGGGCCGGGGCAGGGCTGGGGTAGGGGCTGGGCTGGGGCCGAGGGTGGGGCTAGGGCTGGGGCTGGGGCTGGGGCTGAGGGCAGGGCTGGGCTAGGGCTGGGGCTGGGGCTGGGGCTCGGATGGGGCTGGGGCTGGGGCTGGGCTGGGGGCAGGAATGGGGATGGGGCTGGGGCTGGGGCTGGGGCTGGGGCTGGGGCTAGGGCTGGGGCTGGGGCTGGGCTGGGGCCGAGGGCGGGGCTGGGGCAGGGCTAGGGCTGGGGCTGGGGCTGGGCTGGGGCCGAGGGTGGGGCTGGGGCAGGGCTGGGGCTGGGGCCGGGCCTGAGCTGGGGGCAAGGATGGGTTTGGGCTAGGCCTGGGGCTGGGCTGGAGCCAGGGCTGGGGCAGGGCTGAGGTCAGGCCTGGGGCTGCGGCTGGGGCAGGGCTGGGGCTAGGCTGGGGCTGGGCCTGGGGCTGGGCTGGGCAGTGCTGGGGCTGGGCTGTGTCTGGGGTGGGACCAGGAATGGGCTAGGGCAGGGACTGGGGGCAGTGCTAGCTTAGGGCTGGGCTGAGGCCGGGGCTGGGTCTGGGCCTGGGGCTGGGCTGAGGGCAGGGCTGGGGCTGGGGCTGGGGCCGAGGGTGGGGCTGGGGCAGGGCTGGGGCTGGGGCTGGAACCAAGTCTTGGGCAGGGCTGGGGCTGGGGCAGGGCTGGGCAGGACTGGGACTGGGCATGGGCTGGGACTGGGCATGGACTGGGACTGGGCAGGGGTAGGGCTGGGGCAGGGGCTGGACTGGGGACGAGGGTGGGGCAGGGGTGGGGCTGGGCATGGACCGGGACTGGGCAGGGGTAGGGCCGGGGCTGGGGGCTGGGCTGGGGCTGGGTTTGGGCTGGGGCAGGGCTGGGTCTGGGGCTGTGCTGTGGCTGGGGCTGGGCTGGGGGCTGGGTCCAGGGCAGGGGCTGGGCTGGGGCTGGGGCTGGGCCGGGGCAGGGCTGGGGCCGGGGCAGGTCTGGGGCAGGGGCTGGGCTGGGGCCGAGGTTGGGGCTGGGGCTGGGGCTGGGGCTGGGGCTGAGGGCAGGGCTGGGCTAGGGCTGGGGCTGGGGCAGGGTCCGGGGCTGGGGACAGGGCTGGGTCCGGGCTGGGGCTGGGTTGGGGCAGGGGCAGGGTAGGGGCTGTGGCTGGGCTGTGGCTGGAGCTGGGCTGGGGCCGGGGCTGGGGCCGTTAGTGGGGCTTGGCTGGGGCCGGGGCTGGGGCTGGGCGGTGGCTGGGGCTGGGCTGGGGCAGGGCTTTGGCTGGAGCTGGGCTGGGGGCAGGGCTAGGGGGAACGGATGGGGTTTGGGCTGGGGTTGGGCCAAAGCTTGGGCTGGGCTGGGACCGGGGCAGGGCTGGGGTAGGGCTTGAATTGGGGCTGGGCTGGGGCCAAGGTTGGGGCTGGGGCTGGGCTGATGGCGAGGGTGGGGCTGGGGCTGGGGCTGCGGACAGGGCTGGGGCTAGGGCTGAGGTAGGGGTAGGGCTGGGGCTGGATTGGGGCCAGGGCTGGGGCAGGACTAGGCTTGAGGCTGGGCCTTGGGCTGGGGCTGGGTTGGTGCAGGGCTGGGGCTGGGGCTGGAACCAAGGCTTGGGCAGGGCTGGGGCTGGGGCTGGAGTCGGGGCTGGGGCTGGAGTCAGGGCTGGGGCAGGAGCCAGGGCTGGGGCAGGGCTGAGGTCAGGCCTGGGGCTGGGGCTGGGGCAGGGCTGGGGCCGGCCTGGGGCTGGGGCTGGGCTGGGGCAGGGCTGGGGCTGGCGCTGGGGCTGGGCTGGGACTGGTCCGGGGCAGGGGCTGGACTGGGGTTGGGGCTAAGCTGGGGCAGGGCTGGGGCTGGGCTGGGGCTAGGGCTGGGTCCAGGGTGGGGCTGTGTCCAGGGCTGGGGCAGGACTGGGGCCGGGCTGGGGCTGGGGTTGGGCTGAGGGCAGGGCTGGGGCAGGGCTGGGGATGGAGCTGTGGTGGGGCTGGGTCCAGGGCTGGGCTGGGCCCGGGGCTGCGACTGGGGCTGGGTCCAGGGCTGGGGCTGGGGCTGTGGCTGGGGCTAGGGCTGGGGCAGGGCTGGGGCTGTGGCTGGGGCTGGGCTGTGGCTGGGTCCAGGGCAGGGGCTGGGCAGGGGCTGGGGCTGGGCCAGGGCAGGGCTGGGTCAGAGGCTGGGCTGGGGCCGAGGGTGGGGCTGGGGCTGGGGCTGGGGCTGAGGGCATTGCTGGGCTAGGGCTGGGGCTGGGGCAGGGGCTGGGGCTGGGGGACAGGGTTGGGGCCAGAGCTGGGGCAGTGCTGTTGCCGGGGCAGGGGCAGGGCTGGGGCAGGGCTGGAACTGGGGCTGGGCTGGGGGCAAGGTTGGGGCTGGGGCTGGGCTGGTGGAGAGGGTGGGGCTGGGGCTGGGGCTGGGGCTGCGGACAGGGCTGGGGCTAGGGCTGAGGTAGGGGTAGGGCTGGGGCTGGATTGGGGCCAGGGCTGGGGCAGGACTAGGCTTGAGGCTGGGCCTTGGGCTGGGGCTGGGTTGGCGCAGGGCTGGGGCTGGGGCTGGAACCAAGGCATGGGCAGGGCTGGGGCTGGGGCTGGAGCCAGGGCTGGGGCAGGAGCCAGGGCTGGGGCAGGGCTGGGGCTGGGGCTGGAGTCAGGGCTGGGGTAGGAGCCAGGGCTGGGGCAGGGCTGAGGTCAGGCCTGGGGCTGCGGCTGGGGCAGGGCTGGGGCAGGCCTGGGGCTGGGGCTGGGCTGGGGCAGGGCTGGGGCTGGGGCTGGGGCTGGGCTGGGACTGGTCCGGGGCAGGGGCTGGACTGGGGCTGGGGCTAAGCTGGGGCAGGGCTGGGGCTGGGTTGGGGCTAGGGCTGGGTCCAGGGTGGGGCTGTGTCCAGGGCTGGGGCAGGACTGTGGCCGGGCTGGGGCTGGGGTTGGGCTGAGGGCAGGGCTGGGGCAGGGCTGGGGATGGAGCTGTGGTGGGGCTGGGTCCAGGGCTGGGCTGGGCCCGGGGCTGCGACTGGGGCTGGGTCCAGGGCTGGGGCTAGGGCTGTGGCTGGGTCCAGGGCAGGGGCTGGGCAGGGGCTGGGGCTGGGCCAGGGCAGGGCTGGGGCAGGGGCTGGGCTGGGGCCGAGGGTGGGGCTGGGGCTGGGGCTGGGGCAGGGGCTGGGGCTGGGGACAGGGTTGGGGCCAGAGCTGGAGCAGGGCTGGTGCCGGGGCAGGGGCAGGGCTGGGGCAGGGCTGGAACTGGGGCTGGGCTGGGGGCAAGGGTGGGGCTGGGGCTGGGGCTGCGGACAGGGCTGGGGCTGGGGCTGCGGACAGGGCTGGGGCTAGGGCTGAGGTAGAGGTAGGGCTGGGGCTGGATTGGGGCCAGGGCTGGGGCAGGACTAGGCTTGAGGCTGGGCCTTGGGCTGGGGCTGGGTTGGTGCAGGGCTGGGGCTGGGGCTGGAACCAAGGCTTGGGCAGGGCTGGGGCTGGGGCTGGAGTCGGGGCTGGGGCTGGAGTCAGGGCTGGGGCAGGAGCCAGGGCTGGGGCAGGGCTGAGGTCAGGCCTGGGGCTGGGGCTGGGGCAGGGCTGGGGCCGGCCTGGGGCTGCGGCTGGGCTGGGGCAGGGCTGGGGCTGGCGCTGGGGCTGGGCTGGGACTGGTCCGGGGCAGGGGCTGGACTGGGGTTGGGGCTAAGCTGGGGCAGGGCTGGGGCTGGGCTGGGGCTAGGGCTGGGTCCAGGGTGGGGCTGTGTCCAGGGCTGGGGCAGGACTGGGGCCGGGCTGGGGCTGGGGTTGGGCTGAGGGCAGGGCTGGGGCAGGGCTGGGGATGGAGCTGTGGTGGGGCTGGGTCCAGGGCTGGGCTGGGCCCGGGGCTGCGACTGGGGCTGGGTCCAGGGCTGGGGATGGAGCTGTGGTGGGGCTGGGTCCAGGGCTGGGCTGGGCCCGGGGCTGCGACTGGGGCTGGGTCCAGGGCTGGGGCTGGGGCTGTGGCTGGGGCTAGGGCTGGGGCAGGGCTGGGGCTGTGGCTGGGGCTGGGCTGTGGCTGGGTCCAGGGCAGGGGCTGGGCAGGGGCTGGGGCTGGGCCAGGGCAGGGCTGGGTCTGAGGCTGGGCTGGGGCCGAGGGTGGGGCTGGGGCTGGGGCTGAGGGCATTGCTGGGCTAGGGCTGGGGCTGGGGCAGGGGCTGGGGCTGGGGACAGGGTTGGGGCCAGAGCTGGGGCAGTGCTGTTGCCGGGGCAGGGGCAGGGCTGGGGCAGGGCTGGAACTGGGGCTGGGCTGGGGGCAAGGTTGGGGCTGGGGCTGGGCTGGTGGCGAGGGTGGGGCTGGGGCTGGGGCTGGGGCTGGGGCTGCGGACAGGGCTGGGGCTAGGGCTGAGGTAGGGGTAGGGCTGGGGCTGGATTGGGGCCAGGGCTGGGGCAGGACTAGGCTTGAGGCTGGGCCTTGGGCTGGGGCTGGGTTGGCGCAGGGCTGGGGCTGGGGCTGGAACCAAGGCATGGGCAGGGCTGGGGCTGGGGCTGGAGCCAGGGCTGGGGTAGGAGCCAGGGCTGGGTCAGGGCTGGGGCTGGGGCTGGAGTCAGGGCTGGGGTAGGAGCCAGGGCTGGGGCAGGGCTGAGGTCAGGCCTGGGGCTGCGGCTGGGGCAGGGCTGGGGCAGGCCTGGGGCTGGGGCTGGGCTGGGGCAGGGCTGGGGCTGGGGCTGGGGCTGGGCTGGGACTGGTCCGGGGCAGGGGCTGGACTGGGGCTGGGGCTAAGCTGGGGCAGGGCTGGGGCTTGGCTGGGGCTAGGGCTGGGTCCAGGGTGGGGCTGTGTCCAGGGCTGGGGCAGGACTGTGGCCGGGCTGGGGCTGGGGTTGGGCTGAGGGCAGGGCTGGGGCAGGGCTGGGGATGGAGCTGTGGTGGGGCTGGGTCCAGGGCTGGGCTGGGCCCGGGGCTGCGACTGGGGCTGGGTCCAGGGCTGGGGCTAGGGCTGTGGCTGGGTCCAGGGCAGGGGCTGGGCAGGGGCTGGGGCTGGGCCAGGGCAGGGCTGGGGCAGGGGCTGGGCTGGGGCCGAGGGTGGGGCTGGGGCTGGGGCTGGGGCAGGGGCTGGGGCTGGGGACAGGGTTGGGGCCAGAGCTGGAGCAGGGCTGGTGCCGGGGCAGGGGCAGGGCTGGGGCAGGGCTGGAACTGGGGCTGGGCTGGGGGCAAGGTTGGGGCTGGGGCTGGGCTGGTGGCGAGGGTGGGGCTGGGGCTGGGGCTGCGGACAGGGCTGGGGCTGGGGCTGCGGACAGGGCTGGGGCTAGGGCTGAGGTAGAGGTAGGGCTGGGGCTGGATTGGGGCCAGGGCTGGGGCAGGACTAGGCTTGAGGCTGCGCCTTGGGCTGGGGCTGGGTTGGTGCAGGGCTGGGGCTGGGGCTGGAACCAAGGCATGGGCAGGGCTGGGGCTGGGGCTGGAACCAGGGCTGGGGCAGGAGCCAGGGCTGGGGCAGGGCTGGGGCTAGGCTGGGGCAGGGCCTGTGGCTGGGCTGTGGCTTAAGCTGGGGACAGGGCTGGGGCCAGGCTGGGTCTGGGGCTGGGTTGAGGGCAGGGCTGGGGCTGGGCTGTGGCTGGGCTGGGACCAGGAATGGGCTGGGGCAGGGACTGGGGCAGGGTATGGGCTGGGGCTGGGGCTGGGGCTGGGGCTGGGGCTGGGATGGGGCAGGGCTGGGGCTGGGGCTGGGCTGGGGGCAGGGATGGGGATGTGTTGTTGGGGTTTGTTTTGAGCAAGAGGGGACATGGGTCCCAGGAACACCTGTGCAATTCAGGCCTTGAAGAATTCTCTGTTGATAATATAGTGGCAGAGTAGGAGATGTGAGAAAGTGCTGATTGCTTGGTATGCTGAAGTCCAGCTGCCTCTGAGATGGGAGGCAAGCAAGATAAGGAGGAGGCGAGATCTGGGAAAGAGAGCAATTAGGCCGGATAGAAGAATTCCACAGAGTTGTGAAAACAATGATATAACCTTCTAGAGAGCAACCAATAGTATGTTGCCAAGTGGGCATAATTATAGCAAACTGTATATAAGATGTGTCTGATGCTCAATAAAGTTGGAATCCGCTGATCAAATTGGTCGAATAAGCGGCCCCCTTCTTGCAGTAAGTGGTGCTCGAACACGGGACCCTAATGAAGACAAAGGTTAGGGTTTAAGAAGTTCTTAGGGACTTGGGAGATTCGCAGTAAGCCGGGAGGCAAGAAGACGGCCGGCACGGGATAGCAGTACCAGAGGCTGCAATAAAAGGGAAGACAGCCTTGAAGCCGAAGACGCTGTAGAGCCAGAAACTGCTTAAACGAGGACTGTGCGCACAGGTATTAATGTTTAAATACGGACATGGATAGGCAGGCAGCGTATGATTTATTTATATGCTTTTTAGAAAAGCGACAGTGTAAGTTAAATTTTACAAAGGAGTTGGTGCCGCTGTTAAGCTATGCAGAAGAGTTAGGATATTTTAAGGACCCAAATGAGGTGTTTGAAAGATTGCAGTGGAAAAAGTCTGGACAAGACTTGTGGCTGCATGGCTTAGATGATGAAAAACGAGCAAAGGAGTGTGGAAAATGGTGGAAGATGGTTATGACAGCATTGGATCAGCATCGTGCTGAGCAAATGGCAGCTTATCAAGCCAGGGTACGATTAGATCATACGGACCCAAATGGAGCAAGTGTTACACATGCTGGGTTGCCTTTGTCAGAAGAGGTTCAGGATTATTTAAGAAAGGAGAAGGCTGCGTGTGTAAAAGGGCTAGGTGGCAGAGTTGAATTACAATCTGTAACACAGGACTCTGCTGAGGAGCCTTCCCCGTCTCTTTTAGCTGAGCAAATTGTACAGGAGAAGAAAGTAGGTGAGGGAGAGGAGACAAACAGGGCGGTAGATCCTGGAGGTGGTGTTAAAGATCATGTAAGAAAGCACACAGAGTATTGGCGAAAGGTTGCAGAACACTTAAATGCCAAAGGAGATCAGGAAGGGCTTAGCCGGCTGGCTGCTTCACATCAAGCTTTTCCGGTGATGTATACACAGGTCCCTGGGGAGCAAAATGTTGTTCAGGCTGATGTAACCCAATTGCCATGGAAATTGTTATCTCAATTAAGACAGACTGCGAGTCAATTTGGGGTTCAATCTGAACCAGGTAGACAGATGATTGATTTTATTTACATGAACTATAATATGTTGCCTAGAGATTCTTATAATGTTACGAAGCTGATCCTAACAGCATCTCAATTTATGACATTTTTGAATGAGTGGGAACACCTAGCTAGACAAGCAGCTGGAGTACAAAGACAGCAAAACGATCCACTATTTCATGTAACAGTAGATCAGTTGTGTGGAACGGGACAGTATTAGAGACCAGAGTTACAGGCACTTTTACAGCCGCCTGTTTTGCAAGCATCAGCCCAGATAGTGAGGATGGCTTTTGAAAAGCAGAAGGATGGAAATGCAAATCCTCACTATATGGGAATTAAGCAAGGTAGACAGGAACCTCTTGGTGAATTTGTAGATAAGTTGCTTGCCGCACTTAGAGCAGCAAGCGTAGGAGAAGGTATCCGAGAGGCAATTTTAAGGCAGTGTTTAATGCAGAATGGGAACCAGCAGATGCAGCAGCTTATTACATCAGCAGATCCTAGATGGACGGTAGCCGAATTGTTGCAGAGGGCTCAGGACTTGCCAAGCAATCCGATGGCCATGTTGACGGAGGTGATTGATGTTGTCAATGACAATGACCAAACAGCTTGAGCATAGTCAACAGGTTATGGCAGCCTTAGTACCTTTGCGC
The DNA here is from genome assembly GCF_026170545.1 of Melanerpes formicivorus. NCBI lineage: Eukaryota > Metazoa > Chordata > Aves > Piciformes > Picidae > Melanerpes > Melanerpes formicivorus. The sequence continues at coordinate 50,519 of NW_027142923.1, forward strand.
ACAGACTCGAACGGGCAGGGCCAACCCTATAAGCAGTCATCAGACGAAATACAGTGTCATCGTTGCAGCAAAATGGGACATGTGCGGAGAAGATGTAAAATTCGCTCTGTGTGGTGCCAGAAATGCCAGTCCGACAATCACAACACGGTGGTCTGTCGGAGATCGGGGAACTCCCAGCGGAGCGCGAAAGGCTGCCGTGCTATGACAAAAATGGTGACCAGCTCCGGAGGAGGCAACAACAGCAACCACAGCTCCGACCAGCCACAGGAGGGAGCCTCGGCTTGGACTTGGCGACCGCAGTAGATGTGACACTAACCAGCAAAGAGCCGCAAAGAGTGGCAACAGGGGTTTTTCGACCTATCATGATTAATGGACAGCCGTGTGGGTGTTTATTGATTGGAAGATCATCAGCCTCTATGGCTGGAATTATTGTATTAACAGGACTGATTGATGCAGACTTTACTGGAGAGATTCAGATTATGATACAGACAATATTTCCGCCTCTTGTTGTCCCATCACAAAGTAAAATAGCACAATTGATTCCATTGCCCCACCTGGCAGCAGGATTGCAGCCCTATAATCGCCAGAGTAGAGGAGATGGGGGTTTTGGATCCTCCACGGCTCCTTTGACTCTTTTCACCGCAGCTATGGACGAAAGGCCATAGATAAAAGCAAAAGTTGCTTATGGTGATGAAACAATGCGTCTTATGGCACTGATGGACACGGGAGCTGATGTGTCGGTAATATCACATTCTTGTTGGCCATCTATGTGGCCTACAACTACTGCAACAGCCTCGTTGGCAGGTGTTGGAGGTGTAAAAGTAGCAGCAACTTCACCCCCATTGCGGGTGACTTGTGATGGGAAAACAATGACTGTGGTCTTTTCTGTTTTGCCCTTGCCCTCACCTGTACAAATGCTGCTGGGCAGAGATATTTTGGGTCAACTAGGCGCTATCTTAACGACAAAAAACGTACAGTAGCGGTCACTGCATGGACTTTCCCGATTGCATTACAATGGCATAATGATAATGCCATATGGATCGAGCAATGGCCGCTTAAGGAGGAAAGTCTTCGAGCTGCCCATCAGTTGGTTAAAAAACAATTACAGCAAGGGCATTTAAAGTGTTCCACTAGCCCATGGAACACTCCTATTTTTGTGATCAAGAAAAAATCTGGGAAATACTGGCTTTTACATGATTTACGAGCCATCAATAAACAAATATGGGCCATGGGCGCTTTACAACCCGGTTTACCATGTGCATCCATGTTACCAGCCACTTGGAGTTTATTGGTGATTGATTTAAAGGACTGTTTTTTCACCATTAAGTTACACCCACAAGATACTTGTCGATTTGCTTTCACCTTACCATCGATCAATCGGCAGGCACCAGCAGCACGATATGAATGGCTGGTGTTACCACAAGGAATGAAAAATTCGCCGACCCTGTGTCAATTATATGTTGCAGCGGCATTACAACCATTGCGCACAGCATGGCCTGACACAATCATATATCACTATATGGACGATATTTTGTTATGTCAGCAACAACAGTTTAGTACCCAACAAATGCAACAACTGCAACAAAGTCTAGAAGCTATGGGCCTATTTATAGCCACAGAAAAGATTCAAAGGACGATGCCTATTGAATATTTAGGGTGGACAATTACGGAACAACAGATTAGCCCACAAAAGTTGCAATTGCACACAGAACTTAAAACATTAAATGATGTACAAAAATTTATGGGAGATATCCAATGGTTGAGACCTGTGACAGGAATTACTAATGACATGTTGGAACCCTTAAAACCCTTATTGAAAGGTATTGACCCTGCACAACCGGTTGTGGTATCGACTGATCAACATGATGCAATCCAACAAATTGTTCAACATATTACTAAAGGTTGTGTATCCCGCCATGATCCTGATGTACCCATAGATGTTACTATACTTCTGGGATGACAACACTTAGTGGGTGCTCTCACTCAAGATTTAAAGAAAACGGGGGAGAGTACTAGGGTTTTGGAATGGATATTTCCGCCTCTGCAACCAAAAAGAACAATACAACAAAAAATTTTAATTTTAGCGGATCTGATAAAGACATGTCGTCTCAGATTGTGTAGCATCTCTGGTTGTGAACCAAGTACCATTTATGTCCCTCTGAGAAAGGAGGACTTAGAATGGTTTTTGGGAAACTGTGATGACCTGGCAGCGGCTTGTCTTGCCAATGGAGCAGACATTGTAGCAGCACCACTGAAAAACAACGTGTTGAATTGGATGTGTAACTATGAATGGATACAGAAACCAAAATTTAGGGAACAGCCAATTAAAAATGCATTAACGGTATTTACAGATGCCGGCAAGAAATCGATGACAGCGGTAGCAACATGGGAAGAAGAACGCACATGGAGACAGCGAGTGCTACCTGCGGAGAAGGGTGACTCTCTACAGACTCTAGAGCTTAAGGCTGTGGTTTGGGTGTTGCGAAACTGGATAAAGAAGCCTGTTAATGTGGTTTCAGACTCGATGTATGTTGTGGGGCTTGTTGCGAGAATTGAGGACTCGGCAATCAAAAGAGTTGCCAATGAAAGACTGTGGGAACTGTTATGGGAATTAAGAAGGGTCGTTAAGTTGAGGACTGAAGAGTATAGCATCATACATATTCGAAGCCATAAGTTTGCCCACGGTTTAGGAGAGGGGAATGCAAGAGCAGATAGATTGGTATCTGTGACAGCACCAGTACCAAGATTTATTAGAGCCCGAGAGTCACATGGAATGTTTCATCAGAATGTGAAAGGTTTGGTGAGAGGTTTTCAAATACCTTATGCTGAGGCTAAAGCTATTGTGCAAGCATGTCCAATTTGTAGTCACATAAATAGAGGACTGGGTCTTGGTGTAGGAGTAAATCCCAGAGGCCTGACAAGCAATGAAATATGGCAAATGGATGTTACTCATGTACCTGAATTTGGCAGGCAGAGGTATGTACATGTAACCATAGATACCTTTAGCCATATGATGTGGGCTTCAGCGCTAACAGGAGAAAAAGCAAAGGATGTTAGAAAACATCTGACAGCATGTTTTGCAGTAATGGGAGTTCCACAAACCATTAAGACAGATAATGGGCCAGCATACGTTAGTAAGAGTTTACAGGAATTTATGCAGTTATGGAACATCAAGCACATTACAGGGATTCCCCATTCTCCAACGGGACAGGCAGTGATAGAAAGAGCAAATCAGACATTAAAACAGTATTTACAAAAGCACAAGGAAGGAGAACCCTCTTCTCGAGTAAATAGGGTGTTGTTTGTGTTGAATCATCTGTGTATCTTTGGATCTGAGGAGATACCACCAGTAGTAAAACATCAGCAGCAAGGAGGTTTAAGGTCTATACAGATGAAAGTACTTTATAGGGACCAACAAACAGGGCAGTGGTTAGGACCCGTAGATGTGTTGTTTATTGGTAGAGGTTATTTTTGTGTGTCCACAGCAGAAGGACCTCGTTGGATCCCGAGTCGGTGGATAAGACCAGCCCCAGTAACGGCAGACAATACGATAACACCCAGTGACGGTAGACAATACAACGACCTGAAAGATGAAGAGGGCAATCATTGTGCTGATAATGGAACTGATAGGATGTGCTGCGATTTATGATATAAATCCTAGAACTAACATGTGGGTGACCTGGGCCAATATGACAGGACAATCAGAGTTTTGTCTATCACTACAGTCAGCTGGGGATCCTTTTAGGACATGCTTAATAGGAATGCCAGGATATGTTAAGAACCAATTTGCAGCATATTCTACAGGGGTTTGTCTAAAGGCTGATAAGGAATCTGAATGTACAGCGAAATTAGTACAAGGCTTAAATACCGCATTGTCTTGGCCCCCTCAAGAGTTGGAGTTATTAGGAGCAATGAAAGTTAAAAATGAGTCTCAGACGTGTGTGTATTTTGGGGGGTTTTATGAGCAACACAAAAAATTGGAGGACCAAGCTAATCTGTATTTAACCGCGTTTGGTAATGTACAATTAAGGGATCAGTTTAATCAGATGTTGCAGCAAGCTAGAAGCAAGGCTTTTGCACAATATGTTAAATCATTATCAAGTAAAGGCTGGATGGACTTGACACCCAAAGAGTTAGCAGACTATAATGCTACTGGGGATTTTTGTGGGTTTAGTCAAAGTAAACCACTAGGAGCATATGGGATTAATGGCAAACGGTCCTTATGGAACAACAATATGGCAAAGGCATTACCACCAGGCATATTTTTGATATGTGGAGCACGAGCTTGGCAGGGAGTTCCTGCTAACATATTTGGGGGACCATGTTACTTAGGCCGTTTGACCTTAATGGCTCCGAGCTATCGGCAATGGTTGAATGTTAGCCAAGAAAAACGGACAAAAAGAAGCTTAAAAACCTTAGGTAAAAATTGTAAGGATGAAGTGGAATTATGGCCCAAGCCAGCAAACGCGTTTGCATCGATATTAGCACCAGGAGTTGCTGCTACGCAAGCATTAAGACAGATAGAAAAATTAGCTTGTTGGTCTGTCAAGCAAGCCAACGTAACGAATGTTGTATTGCAGGAATTACTGATGGACCAAGATAGCATGAGGCATGCGTTATTGCAAAATAGAGCAGCTATAGATTTTTTGCTTTTGGCCCAAGGGCATGGTTGTGAAGATGTAGAAGGTATGTGTTGCTTTAATTTGTCGGATCATAGTTTGTCAATCCATAAGGAAATAGATTGGTTAAAAGAACATACCAAAAAGATCAAGCAAGATGATAATGTAATTGATATGTGGTTAAAGGCATTATTGGGTTCTTGGGCGGGTATATTCCTGCCGATTATTAAGGAAGCTGTTAGAATATTGATTATTGTGGTAATTGTTATTATTGTTGTTAAGATTGTTTATAATTGTATTATGAACAGGATTAATAAGTTATCAGGAAGCTTTGTAGTTGTTAAAGAAAACGGGGGAATTATTGTGGAGGAATGGATCGCTCAGAAGGGTCTCGATACAGCAACAGACTTCTCAGAACATGACCTGCAGAAGCATTGAACCCGTGCTTGGACTACCAGATTGATTGAACTAGTGTAACCCTGAAAGCCGAGAATAACCCTTGAGTTGTTTACGACCCTGAGAGCTCTGGAGAGCCCCGAAGAACTGATAAGCAGAAACTTGTGATCAGCTGTGCCAGGATGTGTAAACTGCAAGAGGAGGAGTCGACGTCAGTTATGTGCCAGTAAGATAATGGCTAGTAGGCATAATTAGCTGAAACTGTACATAAGCTTGTCTGACGCTCTAATAAGCAAGAGGGAGAGAGAATACCCCGTAGCAAAAAAAAAAAAAAAAAAAAAAAAAAAGTTTTTTAATGGTACCAATAAGAGATCAGTATTACTAGGATGAGCAAAAACACATTATTGTGGGTAATTTTTATATTGGGCAAGGCAATGAAGCTCTTTTGCTCTTGCTGATTGCCTGCAAGTTTTCTGTCTGTGAAGCTAGAGCCTGGCCAGATCTACCTTTACAGATTAAAGAAATCTTGCTACCCTTAAACGAATTATGATTTTTGACCATCCTAGAGAAAATAAAGATGCAACATAACAGGTAATAATGAATTGATTGAACTTTTTCAGACGTGTCTGATAGGGATACCCAGACTTAATGTAAATATGTTTGTTAATTATAGTAGTAAGTTTTAAGGTTCTTAGGTATCATTGTACTCATTTTGATTATTGTTAAACTTGTTATAATTGTATTATGCAAAGTGTTCAAAGAATAACCTCCAAGGCCTTACTTGCACAAAAGAAAACCGGGGGAATTTGTTGAGGATTGTTTTGAACAAGAGGGGCCTTGGGTCCCAGGAATGCCTGTGCAATTCAGGCCTTGAAGAATTCTCTGTTGATAATATAGTGGCGGAGTAGGAGATGTGAGAAAGTGCTGATTGCTTGGTATGCTAAGTCCAGCTGCCCCTGAGATGGGAGGCAAGCAAGATAAGGAGGAGGCGAGATCCGGGGAAGAGTGCAATTAGGCCGGATAGAAGAATTCCACAGAGTTGTGAAAACAATGATGTAACCTTTTAGAGAGCAACCAATAGTATGTTGCCAAGTGGGCATAATTATAGCAAACTGTATATAAGATGTGTCTGATGCTCAATAAAGTTGGATTCCGCTGATCACATTGGTTGTTACAGCGGCCCCTTCTTGCAGTACTGTTACATTAGGAAAGGCTGTTCGTATTAAAGGAAGCCCATGGGCCGAATTTTTAGGTAGCCGGGAACAGATCCAACAATCAGTCAAATTATAACTATTCACTATCCCTTTCAATAGATGCAGATACGTGTTTTGTTCCCATGACCTTACTTCAAAGGGTGCTATCATCAATATGATTAATGGGGTTATGATCTTAGCTCCTTTTAATCTGTATATCATTACTGATATTCATCCACACATGGGAACGTGGTTTTTGATCGCAATTGAACTCCTTATGTACAAATAGGGTTAGGATCAAAATTAGGCTCTACCAGTATATGTTAACTCTGCCTCCTTGGCCTGCTGGGGTGCAACCAGCAGCCGGGTGTATTTTCTTCTCGGCAGCAGTTACATTCTTCAGGAGCCCTACAGACTTTTTAACTCCTTAACCCACCTCAAAATTCCATTTGGAGTCTCTTCTCTACTTCCTTGATTAGTTCGTTTACCATTTCCCATTGTGCTTTTGTTATTTCAATTCCTCTGCCTTCAAAATCTTATGTCTCTTACTTTTCCTTTTACTAATCCTTTTAATTATTCCTGATACTTCCCAACTAAAATTTCTCTAGTCTTTATTTCCCACTTATGCCAATCCCTTTCAATAATTTTCCATGGGGATTTAAATCCTTTTCCTCACCACAAAATAGGTTTTCTGTATTTACCAGCCCAAACTGCCTATTTTCAAATTCAGCATTCAGGACAAAATATTTTTTTTGATTGATGCTTTTGACCCCAGATTATCATAAAAGTTATTGTGATCGATGTTCGACTTCATGGGAAATGTTGTTTCCTCTTAGTCTTGATTCTTCTGCACATTAGTGAAGGAATAGTTGTTAAAATTAATACCTATTTACTACAAACCTTAACTTATGCTAATACCAAAAAATCCTTAAAACCTTAAAAAACTATGTTAAAATTAATCCATCAAATCAGTGTCTAAAAAGAAATAAAATTGTTACATTAACTAAAAAACACTTTCCAAAATTAAAACCTGTTTATACATTCCTTAACTATATTACATGGAGCTCTTTGAAATGCCTAGGCAGACAACTAAGAAGGTTCGAACCAAAAGAAAATCTTACAATTTGAGCTCTTAACTAAGTGCATACACCTTACTGCAATTACTATGTACTAAGTACTTATAAATACCAAATGCTTACTTATTCATTATGCTTATTAGAAAAACTTAACAAAACTCTAAATAACAAATCTCTGAAAGACGTTACAATCAGAAATGACAAAATGAGTACTGTTGCTTTAAATCAAAACAGAGTAGTGCGGCTAAAGCCGCTGCAGGGGAAAGGGGTGGGGGCTGCTGCCGTGGCAGCTGCTCCGCTGCTACTGTCGGCGCTGTCGGTGTCGGTGGTGCGTCAGCCGGTACCGCCTTGGTCGGAGCCATCGGTATCCGCGGGGGCCGGCAGGGCTCGCGGGAGGAGTGCGGTGGTAGGAACGCTGTAATTGCAAGCCTCCAAGCGCTCCATTTTTTCTAAGAGGGGCCGTAAAGCAAAGTCGGCGCTGTTTGAATTCCTCGCTGCCGGTGTTGTCTTCTGAATCCGAGCCGTCGCTGGCGATGTCAGAGGAAGGTGTTGATAAAAAGGGGTCGAACACACTGAGCTGCCTTTTTCCGGCTTTTTCCCCGCTGTGTGCAAACGGCAGTGGTGACGGCTGGTAAACGCGGTGTGGTCACCGCAAGATGTATCGGGGGCAGCCCCGGTCGATCGGTCGATAGATCTCAGACATATCTTTCAGCTGCAACTCAGATACACCTGGCGCTGCATCTTGTCCTGACAAAGTTGCTCTAACTGCAGCAGCCATTCGCTGTTTCAGTTCATAGGTTTTAACACAGTTCATGCATTTTCGCCACGACTTTTGCAGCTTTATAGCAGTTTTATCACCATCTATAACCAAGTCCCACAACTTATTCCTGTATTCTCTCCAACAAGCTTCATCAAAATAACTATCTCCGCTAGGGAAATGCCCTAAAGCGGATCCAGTGCTGTCATAACAATCTTCCACCATTTTCCACACTCCTTTGCTCATTTTTCATCATCTAACCCATGCAGCCACAAGTCTTGTCCAGACTTTTTCCACAGCAATCTTTCAAACACCTCATTTGCATCCTTAAAATATCCTAACTCTCCTGCATAGCTTAACAGTGGCACCAACTCCTTTTTAAAATTTAACTTACACTGTCGCTTTTCTAAAAAGCATATAAATAAATCATACGCTGCCTGCCTATCCATGTCCATATTTAAACGTTAATACCTGTGCGCACAGTCCTCGTTTAAGCAGTTTCTGGCTCTACAGCGTCTACGGCTTCAAGGCTGTCTTCCCTTTTCATGCAGCCTCCGGTACTGCTATCCCGGGCTGGCCTTCTTCTTGCCTCTGGCTTACTCCGAATCTCCCAAGTCTGGAAGAACTTCTTAGACCCTAACCTTTATCTTCATTAGGGTCCCGTGTTCGAGTGCCATGCATTGCCGAGTGCAGTGCGTGCAGTGCGTGCAGTGTGTGCAGTGTGTGCAGTGCGTGCAGTGCGTGTAGTACCGAGTGCAGTATGTGCAGTGTGTGCAGTGCGTGCAGTGCCGAGTGCAGTGCGTGCAGGGTGTGCAGTGCATGCAGGGAGTGCAGTGCCGCGTGCAGTGCGTTCAGTGCATGCAGTGCCGAGTGCAGTGCGTGCAGTGCGTGCAGTGGGTGCAGTGCGTGCAGTGCGTGCAGTGCGTGAAGGGTGTGTAGTGTGTGAGTGTGTGCAGTGCATGCAGTGTGTGCAGTGTGTGCAGTGCGTGCAGCACATGCAGTGCGTGCAGTGCTGAGGGCAATGCGTGCAGTGTGTGCAGTGCGTGCAGTGGGTGCAGTGTGTGCAGTGCGTGCAGTGCCGAGTGCAGTGCGTGCAGGGTGTGCAGTGCGTGCAGGGAGTGCAGTGCCGCGTGCAGTGCGTTCAGTGCGTGCAGTGCCGAGTGCAGTGCGTGCAGTGCGTGCAGTGTGTGCAGTGTGTGCAGCACGTGCAGTGCGTGCAGTGCTGAGTGCAGTGCGTGCAGTGTGTGCAGTGCATGCAGTGCGTGCAGTGCGTGCAGTGCATGCAGTGCCGAGTGCAGTGCGTGCAGTGTGTGCAGTGTGTGCAGTGTGTGCAGTGCGTGCAGGGTGTGCAGTGCGTGTAGGGAGTGCAGTGCCGCGTGCAGTGCGTTCAGTGCGTGCAGTGGGTGCCGAGTGCAGTGCGTGCAGTGCGTGCAGGGTGTGCAGTGTGTGAGTGTGTGCAGTGCATGCAGTGGGAGCAGTGCGTGCAGTGCGTGCAGTGTGTGCAGTGTGTGAAGCACGTGCAGTGCGTGCAGTGCTGAGTGCAGTGCGTGCAGTGTGTGCAGTGCGTGCAGTGGGTGCAGTGCGTGCAGTGCGTGCAGTGCATGCAGTGCCGAGTGCAGTGCATGCAGTGTGTGCAGTGTGTGCAGTGCGTGCTGTGCGTGCAGTGCTTGCAGTGCCGCGTGCAGTGTGTGCAGTGTGTGCAGTGCGTGCTGTGCGTGCGGTGCGTACAGTACCGAGTGCACTGTGTGCAGGGTGTGCAGTGCATGCAGCGCCGACTGCAGCGTGTGCAGTGTGTGCAGGGTGTGCAGTGCTTGCAGTGCTGCCTGCAGTGTGTGCAGTGAGTGAAGTGAGTGCATTGCGTGCAGTTCCGAGTGCAGTGCATGCAGTGATTGCAGTGTGAGCAGTGCATGCAGCGCGTGCAGTGCGTGCAGTGCCGAGTGCAGTGCGTGTAGTGAGTGCAGTGCGTGCAGTGCGTGCAGTGTGTGCAGTGCGTGCAGTGCGTGCAGTGTGTGCAGTGCGTTCAGCGCGCGCATTGTGTGCAGTGTGTGTGGTGCGTGCAGTGTGTGCAGTGTGCGCAGTGTGTGCAGTGCGTACAGTGCGTGCATGGTGTGCAGTGCGTGCATGGGGTGCAGTGTGTGCAGTGCCACGTGCAGTGTGTGCAGTGCCGCGTGCAGTTTGTGCAGTGCCGAGTGCAGTGCGTGCAGTGTGTGCAGTGCGTGCAGGGGGTGCAGTGCATGCAGTGCCGCGTGCAGTGTGTGCAGTGCCGTGTGCAGTGCGTGCAGTGTGCGCAGTGCGTGCAGTGCGTTCAGTGCGTGCAGTGCCGAGTGCAATGCGTGCAGTTCCGAGTGCAGTGCATGCAGTGATTGCAGTGTGAGCAGTGCGTGCAGCGCGTGCAGTGCGTGCAGTGCCGAGTGCAGTGCGTGCAGTGTGTGCAGTGCGCGCAGCGCGTGCATTGTGTGCAATGAGTGCATTGCGTGCAGTGTGCGCAGTGAGTGCAGTGCGTGCAGTGTGTGCAGTGCGTGCAGTGTGTGTGGTGCGTGCAGTGTGTGCAGTGTGCGCAGTGTGTGCAGTGCGTACAGTGCGTGCATGGTGTGCAGTGCATGCATGGTGTGCAGTGTGTGCAGTGCCACGTGCAGTGTGTGCAGTGCCGCGTGCAGTTTGTGCAGTGCCGAGTGCAGTGCGTGCAGTGTGTGCAGTGCGTGCAGGGGGTGCAGTGCGTGCAGTGCCGCGTGCAGTGTGTGCAGTGCCGTGTGCAGTGCGTGCAGTGCGTTCAGTGCGTGCAGTACCGAGTGCAGCGCGTGCAGTGTGTGGAGTGCATGCAGTGAGTGCAGTGCGTGCAGTGCGTGCAGTGCGTGCAGGGTTTGCAGTGCGTGCAGAGTGTGCAGTGTGTGCAGTGCGTGCAGTGCCGAGTGCAATGCATGCAGCGCGTGCAGTGTGTGCAGTGTGAAGCCCCAAAACATATAGCTTTCAAGAAATAATGAGTTAAAACATAGAATGTGAAGCAATGGAAGGGAGCACAAACCACATAGAGTAATAAATCGGCTGAGGCCTGGGACACTGTGACAGAAAAAGGAGATAAGTGATAAGGACTGACGAAGTAAGCATGATTCAGAGCCAACAAGGTCAAACTAACCCTAACAGCCTTGTCAAGTCAGTGAAACTAAGCCAGGCACACTGGGAATTGACCAAATTAGGAAGAGTTCAAAAGTTTAAGAGAGGAAGACTCATCAGAAGACCCCTGCCCATGATGAAGGCCACCGGAATGACCACCAAGAAGATCCTCAAAAGAGATGTCCCTGCCCACGCTCCACCTACACCACGCCTCTTATGAATATGTATGCAAAGATATGATTATGTATGTGATCTGATGCAATACTACGTCCAAAACTGTATAAAAGACATGCTTTTGTTACGGGAAAGGTAGAAATCCATTTAGTGATTTCTCCAACGCGTTGCTAATAAAATACCTCCTGTCTATCTGACTTAAACTGAGTCTCTTAGGCAGTTATTCTTGCCTTTTGGGGCAAAATTCGGCATCATTTTCTGGCGAGCCAGCCAGGAGCCAGACAGGAGATCCAGACCTTAAGGGGTCCTCCCGAGCCGGGTCCTGGGCCGGGACCCTCTGGGCGCCCCTGACGACTTTTTGTCAGAAGAGACCCCCCGCCCCGGACCAGCGCTCGTTGGTGGACGAATGGTTACCTGCATCTCCTGCTCCAATCAAGAGGTATTTTAATTGTTTATTGATTTTGGGATAAAGCGCTTTGACTGGGGAACGGGGACCAGACGTGGTCACCTGATGGGAAGGCCCGGGGACGCCCTGGCAAAATCCCGTATATAAGGGTTCGAGTCCCCACTGGAAATAGGGGTTGGAGTCCCCGCTGGAAATAGGGGTTCGAGTCCCCACTGGGTGTTTGTTAATCGGGTGTATGTTTCTCTTTCATCTTAATGTTGTTGCTGTGCTTCTGAGAGGATACATTTGTGTTATACTTTTGTCTAACATTGTTATGTTGTCTGCAAGAATCTCATAATTTAGTACTCGGTATTTTGTGTTAACTGTAATCTCTTTTGTGTGTAAGAATTTATTGTGATATCATCTGCAAACCGTACCTTGGTTTACAGCTGACATCCCGAAGCTGACTGGTATCGGTATTATACGGTTGGCCAGCGACATCTCGTGGTAAAGCAGTGTACTCGGGTAGACCGGAAAGGTAGGATAGTTTGGATGGATGCGTTAAGAGTGTGAGTGAATGAGACGCAGCATCGCTGCGAAGCGAGAGGGAATCCTGATCCGCATTTCCTGTTCTTCGCGAGAAGCCAGGTCGGAAACGGACAAAGCGATTGGAAATTGTGTGTTAAAATATATATATTGGTATATAGTGCTTGTGGGAGAAAGAGACTATTCCGGGAACAGCCATGGGAGGGCGACAGAGTAAGGACGTAAATATGAAAACTCCATTAGGATGTATCTTGAGGCACTGGAAGGACTTGGGAGGAATTCCAGGGGGAAGCATAAGTAAAAAGACACTCCTTAAATATTGTACACAGTGGTGGCCATTGTATAAGTTAGACGACAATGAGAAATGGCCACCGGAGGGAACAACTAATTATAACACTGTTTTACAACTGATGCTCTTCCTCCGCCGGCTCAATAAATGGGATGAGGTGATGTACGCAGACATGTTCTTCACTCTAAGGAATAAACCTGAGTGGCAAAAAGAGTGCGGAATTAATGTAGCCCCTCAGGATCCCCTAGTACTAGCCCTGGAAAGGGATAAGAAGGGTCTAAAGCCTAAAGAACGTTGCTGTGATGCATGTAGTATTGGACAGCAGTGTCTCAAGCTAACAAGAAGAGATAGTGGAAAGGAGAGCGAAATAAGCCTGAGGGAATACCATCCATTCGCTCCAGGGTGGGAAGGGCCTCTTCCCAGGCCAAAAGAGGAACAAGGGGAGCCCAGCCCATTAAAGGAACTGGAGCGATGGTGGAAATCTAAGTTTGGGCACAGCCCTCAGAAGTTAGACAACAGTTGGGAGGAAGATAGTCCATGAAAATCGAGGATTGACGAGAGGAAAAGCAGCCCTCAGGGACTGGATAGTCCACAGGGGTCGGGGAGCTACATGGATGCTGACAGTCCACCCAGACTGGAAGTTGAACGGGAGGAAGGCAGTCCGTCAGGAGCAGAGAGCCGAAGGGAGACACGTAGCCTGCCCGAGCTCAGTCCATATGGGAATAACAACACATCCAGAAGTGGAGATGCTTGTAGAATAGAAACCAGCACACCAAAGACTGGGGACAAAAGTAACTCACTGGGAAGCAGCGTCTCTAAACTGAGAGGCGACGTCTCCGAATTGAGATATAGTGAGAAGGATGATAACGAGACATGCAAAAAGGGGGGCAGAGAACAACTTAATATAGTAATTCAGATAAAGGATGAGAGAAATGGGAGGGGAGCAGAAGATGAGAAAGACAGCAGCCCGGGACAGGATAGGAGCCGGCAGATACAAAAAGGGTGACAGACGCAGGACGAGAATCGGATGGATGATGTAATAGAGATAGGAGGGAAAAATGAAGAACAGGAAGGGGGGAAAAGGAAAGAGAAGAGAAAGAATTGGGGAGACATTGAGGCACAGGAAGGAGATCCCAGGGAAGGGATCGGTCACTCGTATTACACCAGATCTGTGGCACGGGGGGAAGCAAAGCAAAGAGAGGAAGGGAACCATACGATAGCTCCTCTCCGACAAGTTGTACCAATGTTAGGGGAAAAGACTAGAGTAAAGGTGCCGTTCTCGACAAATGATTTGAACAGTTGGAGGGATGAGGCAAGGAATTTCAGGAGAAATCCTGAGGGAGTAGCGAAAAGGTTTGAATTAATGGCAAAGAATTTAGATATTGATTGGGAGGATATAGAAGTGATGCTGTCAGAGTTGACAGATACAGAAAGGGAACTCGTATTGGAAACAGGAAAACGACATGCTCAAGTATTATCAGGAAGACTAGAAGATAATTTTCCCAGCAGTAAACCAGAATGGGACCCGGGCAATGCCGAGCACTATCAACAGCTAGTGCAGTATAGAAAACTGATAGCGATGGGCTTGCGGAATGCAATCCCTAAGGCTATCAACTGGTCAATGCTATATGACATCAGACAGGGAAAGAATGAGACCCCATCAGAGTTTTTGGATAGACTTAGGGTAGCGATGAGACAATACACACCCCTGGACCCAGCAACAGAAGAAGGGAAATGTTGTCGGACAAGAGGGGACATGGGTCCCAGGAACACCTGTGCAATTCAGGCCTTGAAGAATTCTCTGTTGATAATATACTGGCGGAGAGGAGATGTGAGAAAGTGCTGATTGCTTGGTATGCTGAAGTCCAGCTGCCCCTGAGATGGGAGGCAAGCGAGATAAGGAAGAGGCGAGATCTGGGAAAGAGAGCAATTAGGCCGGATAGAAGAATTCCACAGAGTTGTGAAAACAATGATGTAACCTTTTAGAGAGCAACCAATAGTATGTTGCCAAGTGGGCATAATTATAGCAAACTGTATATAAGATGTGTCTGATGCTCAATAAAGTGGAATCCGCTGATCAAATTGGTCGTTAGAGCGGCCCCCTTCTTGCAGTAAGTGGCGCTCGAACACGGGACCCTAATGAAGACAAACGTTAGGGTTTAAGAAGTTCTTCGGGACGTTGGGAGATTCGCAGTAAGCCGGGAGGCAAGAAGACGGCCGGCCCGGGATAGCAGTACCGGAGGCTGCAAGAAAAGGGAAGACAGCCTTGAAGCCGAAGACGCTGTAGAGCCGGAAACTGCTTAAACGAGGTCTGTGCGCACAGGTATTAACGTTTAAATACGGTCATGGATAGGCAGGCAGCGTATGATTTATTTATATGCTTTTTAGAAAAGCGACAGTGTAAGTTAAATTTTACAAAGGAGTTGGTGCCGCTGTTAAGCTATGCAGGAGAGTTAGGATATTTTAAGGACCCAAATGAGGTGTTTGAAAAATTGCAGTGGAAAAAGTCTGGACAAGACTTGTGGCTGCATGGCTTAGATGATGAAAAACGAGCAAAGGAGTGTGGAAAATGGTGGAAGATGGTTATGACAGCATTGGATCAGCATCGTGCTGAGCAAATGGCAGCTTATCAAGCCAGGGTACGATTAGATTATACGGACCCAAATGGAGCAAGTGTTACACATGCTGGGTTGCCTTTGTCAGAAGAGGTTCAGGATTATTTAAGAAAGGAGAAGGCTGCGTGTGTAAAAGGGTTAGGTGGCAGAGTCGAATTACAATCTGTAACACAGGACTCTGCTGAGGAGCCTTCCCCGTATCTTTTAGCTGAGCAAATTGTACAGGAGGAGAAAGTAAGTGAGGGAGAGGAGACAAACAGGGCGATAGATCCTGGAGGTGGTGTTAAAGATCATGCAAGAAAGCACACAGAGTATTGGCGAAAGGTTGCAGAACACTTAAACGCCGAAGGAGATCAGGAAGGGCTTAGCCGGCTGGCTGCTTCACATCAAGTTCTTCCAGTAATGTATACACAGGTCCCTAGGGAGCAAAATGTTTTTCAGGCTGATGTAACCCAATTGCCATGGAAATTGTTATCTCAATTAAGACAGACTGCGAGTCAATTTGGGGTTCAATCTGAACCAGGTAGACAGATGATTGATTTTATTTACATGAACTATAATATGTTACCTAGAGATTCTTATAATGTTATGAAGCTGATCCTAACAGCATCTCAATTTATGACATTTTTGAATGAGTGGGAACACCTAGCTAGACAATCAGCTGGAGTACAAAGACAGCAAAACGACCCACTATTTGATGTAACAGTAGATCAGTTGTGTGGAACGGGACAGTATGAGAGACCAGAGTTACAGGCACTTTTACAGCCGCCTGTTTTGCAAGCATCAGCCCAGATAGTGAGGATGGCTTTTGACAAGCAGAAGGATGGAAATGCAAATCCTCACTATATGGGAATTAAGCAAGGTAGACAGGAACCTCTTGGTGAATTTGTGGATAAGTTGCTTGCCGCACTTAGAGCAGCAAGCGTAGGAGAAGGTATCCGAGAGGCAATTTTAAGGCAGTGTTTAATGCAGAATGGGAACCAGCAGACACAGCAGCTTATTACATCAGCAGATCCTAGATGGACAGTAGCCGAATTGTTGCAGAGGGCTCAGGACTTGCCAAGCAATCCGATGGCCATGTTGACGGAGGTGATTGATAAGGGATTACAAACACAGGCTGAGGTGTTGTCAATGACAATGACAAAACAGCTTGAGCATTGTCAACAGGTTATGGCAGCCTTAGTACCTTTGCGCACAGACTCGAAAGGGCAAGGCCGACCCTATAAGCAGTCATCAGGCGAAATACAGTGTCATCGAAAAGCGTAAGGCGGAGATATCGTCTAAAGTAATGCCTGGACTTTTGGCCCATAGATCCGCTTTAGGGCATTTCCCTAGCGGAGATAGTTATTTTGATGAAGCTTGTTGGAGAGAATACAGGAACAAGTTGTGGGACTTGGTTATAGATGGTGATAAAACTGCTATAAAGCTGCAAAAGTCGTGGCGAGAATGCATGAACTGTGTTAAAACCTACGAACTGAAACAGCGAATGGCTGCTGCAGTTAGAGCAACTTTGTCAGGACGAGATGCAGCGCCAGGTGTATCTGAGTTGCAGCTGAAAGATGTGTCTGAGAACTGTCGACCGATCGACCGGGGCCGCCCCCGATACATCTTGCGGCGACCACACCGCGTTTACCAGCCGTCACCACTGCCGTTTGCACACAGCGGGGAACCTTCCTCTGACAACGCCAGCGACGGCTCGGATTCGGAACACGACAACACCGGCAGCGAGGAATTCAAACAGCGCCGACTTTGCTTTACGGCCCCTCTTAGAAAAAATGGAGCGCTTGGAGGCTCGCGGTTACAGCGTTCCTGCCACCGCTCTCCTCCCGCGAGCCCTGCCGGCCCCCGCGGATACTGACGGCTCCGACCAAGGCGGTACCGGCTGACGCACCACCGACACCGACAGCACCGACAGTAGCAGCGGAGCAGCTGCCACGGCAGCAGCCCCCACCCCTTTCCCCCGCAGCGGCTTTAGCCGCACTACTCTGTTTTGATTTAAAGCAACAGTACTCATTTTGTCATTTCTGATTGTAATGTCTTTCAGAGATTTGTTATTTAGAGTTTTGTTAAGTTTTTCTAATAAGCATAATGAATAAGTAAGCGTTTGGTATTTATAAGTACTTAGTACATAGTAATTGCAATAAGGTGTATGCACTTAGTTAAGAGTTCAAATTGTAAGATTTTCTTTTGGTTCGAACCTTCTTAGTTGTCTGCCTAGGCATTTCAAAGGAGCTCCATGTAATATAGTTAAGGAATGTATGAACAGGTTTTAATTTTGGAAAGTGTTTTTCAGTTAATGTAACAATTTTATTTCTTTTTAGACACTGATTTGATGGATTAATTTTAACATAGTTTTTTAAGGTTTTAAGGATTTTTTGGTATTAGTATAAGTTAAGGTTTGTAGTAAATAGGTATTAATTTTAACAACTATTCCTTCACTAATGTGCAGAAGAACCAAGACTGAGAGGAAACAGCATTTCCCACGAAGTCGAACATCGATCACAATAACTGTTATGATAATCTGGGGTCAAAAGCATCAATCAAAAAAAAAAAAAAATTTGTCCTGAATGCTGAATTTGAAAATAGGCAGTTTGGACTGGTAAATACAGAAAACCTATTTTGTGGTGAGAAAAAGGATTTAAATCCCCATGGAAAATTATTGAAAGGGATTGGCATAAGTGGGAAATAAAGACTAGAGAAATTTTCGTTGGGAAATATCAGGAATAATTAAAAGGATTAGTAAAAGGAAAAGTAAGAGACAAGATTTTGAAGGAAGGGGAATTGAAATAACAAAAGCACAATGGGAAATGGTAAACAAACTAACCAAGGAAGTAGAGAAGAGACTCCAAATGGAATTTTGAAGTGGGTTAAGGAGTTAAAAAATCTGTAGGGCTCCTGAAGAATGTAACTGCTGCCGAGAAGAAAATACACCCGGCTGCTGGTTGCACCCCAGCAGGCCGAGGAGGCAGAGTTCACATATACTTGTGGAGCCTAATTTTGATCCTAACCCTATTTGTACATAAGTAGTCCAATTGAAATCAAAAACCACATTCCCATGTGTGGAATCTTGATCAGACCGGAGAGAAAAGACTTGAACTTGAAAAAGCAATAGTAAATTTTTCTGCTACAGTTGAAATCATGGTAAATGCAAGCACAGATGCAATAAAAGTGCAGCAAATTGAAATCAATAGTCTCTCGAAAATATCTACTCAGAATAGATTAGCTTTGGATTTTTTATATGTTAAGGAAGAGGGTGTATGTGTAGTCATAAATGTAAGTTGTTGTAGTTATGTTAATCTAGATGAACGAGTGGAAACAGATTTACAGGCGATTGTAAACCACAATCAGATATTACATCAGATTTCTTTAGATGATACTTCTTGTGGATTTAAAGAAATATGGGATAAATTAACTTTCTGGTTACCAAATCTAAATTGGCTTAAACATTTGTTTGTAATATTGTTGGAATAATTGTAATATTGCTATGCATAATACTCTGCAATTGTTGTTACAAAATACTAAGACCTTTAAGTAAGATTGCTTATGCCAATAAGTTACAAGCAAATGGTTATGATCAGAAGGTGATCAAAACAGAGGAACTTAATTATGATCCAATTAAGAAGGTTCTGAAATATCTGGAAATTTTAACACAAATCAATGGTGACAAAAAAAAAAAAAAAAAAAAAAAAAGGGGAAATTGTGATGAATATACTGGGGATTTGTGTTAAAATTGTAAGACTTAGAGTGCACTGGGATTAAGGGTCAGGATCTTGTGAGGCCTGTTTAGAGGGTAAAGAGAAAGAAACCTATCTTGCAGACTTGCAAGGACACTGTCTGGTTAATTGGAGACACCACGGCTGAGAAGGAGCTGTCTTAAAGATAAACATTCAGAACTGGGAATTTGTTTTCTTCAGATAAGAAGCCTGCACAATTGAGCATGTGTGAAAGTGGATGCTTTGACCCTTACCACACTGAATGTAGGGAGAAGGGATTTATATGTTATCTCACCAGTTCGCTATAATTTTACACACCTAGAGGGAAAATCAAAATTCATAACAACACAACATGCATTTTCATTTTCGATTGAAAACATCAACAAATGGTACCAATAAGAGATCAGTATTACTAGGATGAGCAAAAACGCATTATTATGGGTAATTTTTATATTGGGCAAGGCAATGAAGCTCTTTTGCTCTTGCTGATTGCCTGCAAGTTTTCTGTCTGTGAAGCTAGAGCCTGGCCAGATCTACCTTTACAGATTAAAGAAATCTTGTTACCATTAAACAAATTATGATTTTTGACCATCCTAGAGAAAATAAAGGTGCAACATAACAGGTAATAATTAATTGACTGAACTTTTTCAGACGTGTCTGATAGGGATACCCAGACTTAATGTAAATATGTTTGTTAATTATAGTAGTAAGTTTTAAGGTTCTTAGGTATTATTGTACTCATTTTGATTATTGTTAAACTTGTTTATAATTGTATTATGCAAAGTGTTCAAAGAATAACTTCCAAGGCCTTACTTGCACAAAAGAAAAACGGGGGAATTGTTGTCGGGCAAGAGGGGACATGGGTCCCAGGAACACCTGTGCAATTCAGGCCTTGAAGAATTCTCTGTTGATAATATAGCAGTGGAGTAGGAGATGTGGGAAAGTGTTGATTGCCTGGTATGCTGAAGTCCAGCTGCCCCTGAGAAGGGAGGCAAGCAAGATAAGGAGGAGGCGAGATCTGGGAAAGAGAGCAATTAGGGCGGATGGAAGAATTCCACAGAGTTGTGAAAACAATGATGTAACCTTTTAGAGAGCAACCAATAGTATGTTGCCAAGTGGGCATAATTATAGCAAACTGTATATAAGATGTGTCTGATGCTCAATAAAGGGGGAATCCGCTGATCAAATTGGTCGTTAAAGCGGCCCCCTTCTTGCAGTACAATTGGGACCACACAAGAGAGCTGTGGCCTACTTCTCCAAGCGATTGGATGAAGTAAGTAAAGGATGGCCAGGCTGTCTGAGGGCAGTGGCTGCAGTAATAATTAACATAGAAGAGGCCAGGAAGCTCACGTTGGGTCAAAAGATGACTGTGTTAGTGTCTCACACTGTGTCAGCTGTGCTGGAACAGAAAGGCAACCATTGGCTGTTGCCTTCCAGATTCCTAAAATACCAGGCCATCCTGGCTGAATCAGATGACATAACCATTCAGGTAACTAACATTGTGAACCCAGCTTCATTTCTAGAAGGAAGAGACCCAGCAGAACCCATCGAACACAACTGCCTGGAAACAATTGAAGCAGTCTACTCCAGTCGCCCGGATCTCAAAGAAGAGCCGTTCGAAGATGCGGATAACTGGTTCTCAGATGGCAGCAGCTTCGTGAAGCGAGGAGTAAGAATGGCTGGCTATGCAGTCACCACTACAGAAAGGGTAATTGAGTCGAACCCCTTGCCTGCAGGGACCTCAGCTCAAAAGGCAGAACTGATAGCTCTGACTTGAGCCCTGGAATTGGCGGAGAACATGCAAATTAATATATGGACAGACTCTAAATATACCTTTTCCATTGTACATGCTCATGGAGCCATTTGGAAAGAAAGAGGACTGTTGACTACACAAGGAAAAACTGTCAAACATGCAAAGGAGGTTCTGCGATTGCTAGAGGCGGTCCAACTCCCAGCACAAGTGGCCATAATGCATTGTAAGGGACATTTGAAAGGTAACACTATTCCAGAAATAGGAAACAGGAAGGCAGATACAGAAGCTAAATTGGCTGCCACGAGGACTAGGGAAGTGAAAATAACGGCCCTAATACCAGGAGAGCTGGATATCAATATCCAGCCAGATTACCAGGAATCAGACCATAGGTGGATACGAAGAAAGAAGGGAAAAATATTAGAAAATGGTTGGGGTCAGTTGGAAACAGGACAGTTAGTAATACCAGGAAACGTGATGTGGCAGTTTGTAAAGGCAGAACATGAGAAGACCCATTGGGGGCTAGATTTGCTTTACCAATATTTGCAAACCAGGATAGCAAGACCAAAATTATTTACTACTATAAAACACGTTACATCCCAGTGCGAGCGGTGTCTGAAAAACAACCCGAATACGGGAACCAAGGTACACCAAGGAGCCATAAATCGAGGTAAATTCCCAGGTGAAGTATGGCAAATTGATTTTTCTGAACTCCCAAGAAAAGGGGGGTTTCGGTATTTGTTGGTATTAACTGATACGTTTTCTGGGTGGCCTGAAGCATTCCCTTGCAGGACAAATAAGGAAAGAGAAGTAACTAAAGTACTGTTGAATGAAATTATTCCACGGTTTGGGGTACCGAAGAGCATTTCTTCGGATAGGGGTACACATTTCTGTACAAAAGCGGTGAGAGCAATAAGCAAAGCATTACAAATCAAATGGCAATTACACACGCCTTACCGTCCACAGGCCAGTGGGCAAGTGGAAAAGATGAATCACCTTATTAAACAGCAAATTGCCAAAATATGTCAGGAGACTAATTTGCAGTGGTATCAAGTTCTGCCTATTGCTCTACTGAGGCTGAGAGTCAAACCAAGATCAAAAGAAAAGTTAAGCCCATTTGAAATTTTGTATGGTAGACCTTATGCTATGCAAGTCATGAATGGGGACGCTACAGGCCAAATTGGTGATCAGTATATTTATGATTATGTAATTACGGTGGGAAAGCAGTTCGACAAAAATGCTACTGTGGTGATAGAGCACCAACCTAAACAACCTGATTGTAAATTGCATTCGTTTAATCCCGGTGATTGGGTGTATGTTAAGAATCTTTTAGTGAAACCCCTACAAGAGAAGTGGGAAGGACCTTTCCAAGTGCTGCTGACTACCTTCACCACGGTTCGAATCAAGGAGCGACCTACGTGGATCCATTATTCACGAGTCAAGAAAGCTCTGGAGAACAAACCAGAGGAGCAGACGTCATGATCCTGACTCCACCTCAAACATTTACAACTCTGATCATTGGACTCTCGATAAGTATAGCTCTTCCCCAAGGCTCTGCCCCAATAGACCCATGGTCTCATTCACACCAGTGTATCCACCCAGAGAGAGGAAAGAAGGGACCCTATTTCGAGGTTTATGCCTTACGTAACAATCAGCCATACATGAGTAAAGTATGGCATCAGCCCTCCATGGTAGCATACAAGGGAGATCAAATCCAAATTGGGTGTCGAGAGCTTGACCCAGTGGAAGGAAAAACAAGGCAGCTAGTATTAACAATTCGACCCTTGATGCCAGACTCTAAACATAACCTAATTACCTTTAGTCCAGTGAAAATGGGCAAGCCCACCGTCTGGGTCCAGCAAAAGGGTCCAATTTCATGCCAGTGGAGTGACTTCAGGGAAGATCCACCCGGATTACAACCCCATAACTCGGTAATTTATAGAGAAGATTCGCTTGGGGAACTACATCCCCAAAACCTAACCCTTGACCTACACCCTCTTCTCTTTCCTGCGGGAAAGATCGTAGCATCTAATGGTCCTGAGGAAGGGAAAGCACGGTGTGAAATGGCATTTAGATTGGATCAATCAATGTCCTTCGTATGCGAAAGACAGTTGAAAATGCTGGAACAGGGTTTAGGCTTCCCTGGGCATGCTGTCGAATATAAGGTGCAATTACCGGGGGACGTGATCCCATTGTATCCAGATTTAGACTTGCCCCAAGAAACCACTCTACCAATAGGATGTAAAATAGTACATAACCTAACCTTTACAGGGCCTCAAGTGATAAGAAGATCTAACGAACTAAAATTATTGTTAGACCCCACTTATTCCCTGAAAAAGGTGCAGATGAACATTCACACCGATGTTACACATTTGCAGAAGGATTGCCGACCATTTATACAGCAAAGCCTTAAGGGATGGAATGCATGGCTGGCAACTAGGTCTTATCACAGACGGGCGCAAAGAGATATAAGTGGATGGGTCGGCACTGGATTTGGAATACTAAATGCAGTGGATCAAGAGGTATTGGTGAACAAATTAAGTACTGTCACCACCAACTTAGGAAAACTCAAAGTGCCCCTGAGTTCATCTGTGCTTATATTAGCAGAAACACAACCGCTAGTAGTAAAATTACTAACCATGGTAGCAAACCATACTGCAGAGGATTTTGTGAAGCTCGCTGATTATACAGGGGAACTTAGTAGAGACATTGCACTCGCTATCCAATGCTCTCAGACACAACAATGGGTACAATCAGTAGCGGCAGGAATAATGAAAGAGGACATGTCAGGTACATTACCTCAAGAAATAAGGGAAACAATACTAAAGGACAATCATACTACACAATTTGAGAAGGACCACCAAGCCTGGTGGCAATTAGTAAATTTCACTTATGAGCCTCAACGAGATCACATTGAAGCCCATGTCCTCACCATTAGTACGGCAGAAGAAAGAGCTATCTTTCCTATCCTCACTCTAGGGACAATACATCAACATGTCATTGTCAGACCAATAGACCACAATGTCTGGGCCAGTTATGATTATACCAAAAATAGGTGGCAATCAGTTAGCACAGAGGCATGTATTCCTAGAGGACAATTAGGCTATGTTTGCGAAAACGCTGTAGTAGAAGCAGAAGATTTATGCTTAGATGTCGAAAACAGTATATGTACCTTTGAAATGCTTTCACATAATAGAACACAATCACAAGTTTACTATATAGGGAATGGGTGTGCTTGCGTGAGGACAGCTTGTGACAACGTCACTATAGATAATTGCCAAGAGGAGACTAACAATACTAACTTCTGTGTGTGCAACTTCACCAAAATAGTGGGTTGTGATTTTCACTATACTGTCCCAATAACTACTCAACAGCTAATTAACGCAGATTTTAACCTATATCAAGAGATATCGAAATTACAAATAGGGATGGACGTCAAAATTCTTAAAGCGATGCTCGCACATCCTAAAGTGAAGAAATTGGTGCAACAGGTGAATCAAACGACTAAACGAATGGTATGGCAGGTAGAACATAATTCAGAAAAAATAACAGATGTCCTGACCAAAGTAGAACAAGTAGGCCAGCATCATTGGTGGGACATCTTTACAGGATACTCCCCAACAGCTACACAGGTCTTCAACTATCTGGTGCACCCAATACTAATAGTAATTGTAGTTCTGTTACTATTAACTCTCACAAATATTTGTATGTGGTGCAGACTAAGAATCATAATGAAAAGGACCCAAATGGTTTGGGCTATGGTACGAGCATATCAGAGCCCTATAGGATTAGAATTTGACGAAAGAATTCGTAAGTTATAAGAAAAAAGGGGGGAAATGAAGCCCCAAAACATATAGCTTTCAAGAAATAATGAGTTAAAACATAGAATGTGAAGCAATGGAAGGGAGCACAAACCACATAGAGTAATAAATCGGCTGAGGCCTGGGACACTGTGACAGAAAAAGGAGATAAGTGATAAGGACTGACGAAGTAAGCATGATTCAGAGCCAACAAGGTCAAACTAACCCTAACAGCCTTGTCAAGTCAGTGAAACTAAGCCAGGCACACCGGGAATTGACCAAATTAGGAAGAGTTCAAAAGTTTAAGAGAGGAAGACTCATCAGAAGACCCCTGCCCATGATGAAGGCCACCGGAATGACCACCAAGAAGATCCTCAAAAGAGATGTCCCTGCCCACGCTCCACCTACACCACGCCTCTTATGAATATGTATGCAAAGATATGATTATGTATGTGATCTGATGCAATACTACGTCCAAAACTGTATAAAAGACATGCTTTTGTTACGGGAAAGGTAGAAATCCATTTAGTGATTTCTCCAACGCGTTGCTAATAAAATACCTCCTGTCTATCTGACTTAAAATGAGTCTCTTAGGCAGTTATTCTTGCCTTTTGGGGCAAAATTCGGCATCAAGTGCGTGCAGTGCCGAGTGCGGTGCATGCAGTGCGTGCAGTGCGTGCAGCGCGTGCTGTGCGTGCAGTTCCGAGTGCAGTGCGTGCAGTGCTTGCAGTGCGTGCAGTGCCGAGTGCAGTGCATGCAGTGTGTGCAGTGCATGCAGTGAGTGCAGTGCGTGCAGTGAGTGCAGTTGTTGTCGGACAAGAGGGGACACGGGTCCCAGGAACACCTGTGCAATTCAGGCCTTGAAGAATTCTCTGTTGATAATATACTGGCGGAGAGGAGATGTGAGAAAGTGCTGATTGCTTGGTATGCTGAAGTCCAGCTGCCCCTGAGATGGGAGGCAAGCAAGATAAGGAGGAGGCGAGATCTGGGAAAGAGAGCAATTAGGCCGGATGGAAGAATTCCACAGAGTTGTGAAAACAATGATGTAACCTTTTAGAGAGCAACCAATAATATGTTGCCAAGTGGGCATAATTATAGCAAACTGTATATAAGATGTGTCTGATGCTCAATAAAGTGGAATCCGCTGATCAAATTGGTCGTTAAAGCGGCCCCCTTCTTGCAGTAAGTGGCGCTCGAACACGGGACCCTAATGAAGACAAACGTTAGGGTTTAAGAAGTTCTTCGGGACGTTGGGAGATTCGCAGTAAGCCGGGAGGCAAGAAGACGGCCGGCCCGGGATAGCAGTACCGGAGGCTGCAAGAAAAGGGAAGACAGCCTTGAAGCCGAAGACGCTGTAGAGCCGGAAACTGCTTAAACGAGGTCTGTGCGCACAGGTATTAACGTTTAAATACGGTTATGGATAGGCAGGCAGCGTATGATTTATTTATATGCTTTTTAGAAAAGCGACAGTGTAAGTTAAATTTTACAAAGGAGTTGGTGCCGCTGTTAAGCTATGCAGGAGAGTTAGGATATTTTAAGGACCCAAATGAGGTGTTTGAAAAATTGCAGTGGAAAAAGTCTGGACAAGACTTGTGGCTGCATGGCTTAGATGATGAAAAACGAGCAAAGGAGTGTGGAAAATGGTGGAAGATGGTTATGACAGCATTGGATCAGCATCGTGCTGAGCAAATGGCAGCTTATCAAGCCAGGGTACGATTAGATTATACGGACCCAAATGGAGCAAGTGTTACACATGCTGGGTTGCCTTTGTCAGAAGAGGTTCAGGATTATTTAAGAAAGGAGAAGGCTGCGTGTGTAAAAGGGTTAGGTGGCAGAGTCGAATTACAATCTGTAACACAGGACTCTGCTGAGGAGCCTTCCCCGTCTCTTTTAGCTGAGCAAATTGTACAGGAGAAGAAAGTAGGTGAGGGAGAGGAGACAAACAGGGCGATAGATCCTGGAGGTAGTGTTAAAGATCATGCAAGAAAGCACACAGAGTATTGGCGAAAGGTTGCAGAGCACTTAAACGCCGAAGGAGATCAGGAAGGGTTTAGCCGGCTGGCTGCTTCACATCAAGTTCTTCCAGTAATGTATACACAGGTCCCTGGGGAGCAAAATGTTTTTCAGGCTGATGTAACCCAATTGCCATGGAAATTGTTATCTCAATTACGACAGACTGCGAGTCAGTTTGGGGTTCAATTTGAACCAGCTAGACAGATGATTGATTTTATTTATATGAACTATAATATGTTACCTAGAGATTCTTATAATGTTACGAAGCTGATCCTAACAGCATCTCAATTTATGACATTTTTGAATGAGTGGGAACACCTAGCTAGACAATCAGCTGGAGTACAAAGACAGCAAAACGATCCATTATTTGATGTAACAGTAGATCAGTTGTGTGGAACAGGACAGTATGAGAGACCAGAGTTACAGGCACTTTTACAGCCGCCTGTTTTGCAAGCATCAGCCCAGATAGTGAGGATGGCTTTTGACAAGCAGAAAGATGGAAATGCAAATCCTCACTATATGGGAATTAAGCAAGGTAGACAGGAACCTCTTGGTGAATTTGTAGATAAGTTGCTTGCCGCACTTAGAGCAGCAAGCGTAGGAGAAGGTATCCGAGAGGCAATTTTAAGGCAGTGTTTAATGCAGAATGGGAACCAGCAGACGCAGCAGCTTATTACATCAGCAGATCCTAGACGGACGGTAGCCGAATTGTTGCAGAGGGCTCAGGACTTGCCAAGCAATCCGATGGCCATGTTGACGGAGGTGATTGATAAGGGATTACAAAAACAGGCTGAGGTGTTGTCAATGACAATGACAAAACAGCTTGAGCATAGTCAGCAGGTTATGGCAGCCTTAGTACCTTTGCGCACAGACTCGAAAGGGCAAGGCCGACCCTATAAGCAGTCATCAGACGAAATACAGTGTCATCGAAAAGCGTAAGGCGGAGATATCGTCTAAAGTAATGCCCGGACTTTTGGCCCATAGATCCGCTTTAGGGCATTTCCCTAGCGGAGATAGTTATTTTGATGAAGCTTGTTGGAGAGAATACAGGAACAAGTTGTGGGACTTGGTTATAGATGGTCATAAAACTGCTGTAAAGCTGCAAAAGTCGTGGCGAGAATGCATGAACTGTGTTAAAACCTACGAACTGAAACAGCGAATGGCTGCTGCAGTTAGAGCAACTTTGTCAGGACGAGATGCAGCGCCAGGTGTATCTGAGTTGCAGCTGAAAGATGTGTCTGAGATCTATCGACCGATTGACCGGGGCCGCCCCCGATACATCTTGCGGCGACCACACCGCGTTTACCAGCCGTCGCCACTGCCGTTTGCACACAGCGGGGAACCTTCCTCTGACATCGCCAGCGACGGCTCGGACTCGGAAGACAATACCGGCAGCGAGGAATTCAAACAGCGCCGACTTTGCTTTACGGCCCCTCTTAGAAAAAATGGAGCGCTTGGAGGCTCGCGGTTACAGCGTTCCTGCCACCGCTCTCCTCCCGCGAGCCCTGCCGGCCCCCGCGGATACCGACGGCTCCGACCAAGGCGGTACCGGCTGACGCACCACCGATACCGACAGCACCGACAGTAGCAGCGGAGCAGCTGCCACGGCAGCAGCCCCCACCCCTTTCCCCCGCAGCGGCTTTAGCCGCACTACTCTGTTTTGATTTAAAGCAACAGTACTCATTTTGTCATTTCTGATTGTGTTGTCTTTCAGAGATTTGTTATTTAGAGTTTTGCTAAGTTTTCCTGGTAAGCATAATGAATAAGTAAGCATTTGGTATTTATAAGTACTTAGTACATAGTAATTGCAGTAAGGTGTATGCACTTAGTTAAGAGTTCAAATTGTAAGATTTTCTTTTGGTTCGAACCTTCTTAGTTGTCTGCCTAGGCATTTCAAAGGAGCTCCATGTAATATAGTTAAGGAATGTATAAACAGGTTTTAATTTTGGAAAGTGTTTTTTAGTTAATGTAACAATTTTATTTCTTTTTAGACACTGATTTGCTGGATTAATTCTAACATAGTTTTTTTAAGGTTTTAAGGATTTTTGGTATTAGCATAAGTTAAGGTTTGTAGTAAATAGGTATTAATTTTATCAACTATTCCTTCACTAATGTGCAGAAGAACCAAGACTGAGAGGAAAAAGCATTTCCCATGAAGTCGAACATCAATCACAATAACTGTTATGATAATCTGGGGTCAAAAGCATCAATCAATTAAAAAAAAAAAAAAAAAAAAAAATTTGTCCTGAAAAAAAAAAATTTGTCCTGAATGCTGAATTTGAAAATAGGCAGTTTGGACTGGTAAATACAGAAAACCTATTTTGTGGTGAGAAAAAGGATTTAAATCCCCATGGAAAATTATTGAAAGGGATTGGCATAAGTGGGAAATAAAGACTAGAGAAATTTTAGTTGGGAAATATCAGGAATAATTAAAAGGATTAGTAAAAGGAAAAGTAAGAGACATAAGATTTTGAAGGCAGAGGAATTGAAATAACAAAAGCACAATGGGAAATGGTAAACGAACTAACCAAGGAAGTAGAGAAGAGACTCCAAATTGAATTTTGAAGTGGGTTAAGGAGTTAAAAAATCTGTAGGGCTCCTGAAGAATGTAACTGCTGCCGAGAAGAAAATACACCCGGCTGCTGGTTGCACCCCAGCAGGCCGAGGAGGCAGAGTTCACATATACTTGGTGGAGCCTAATTTTGATCCTAACCCTATTTGTACATAAGTAGTCCAATCGAAATCAAAAACCACGTTCCCATGTGTGGAATCTTGATCAGCCCAGAGAGAAAAGACTTGAACTTGAAAAAGCAATGGTAAATTTTTCTGCTACAGTTGAAATCATGGTAAATGCAAGCACAGATGCAATAAAAGCGCAGCAAATTGGAATCAATAGTCTCTCGAAAATATCTACTCAGAATAGATTAGCTTTGGATTTTTTATATGTTAAGGAAGGGGGTGTATGTGTAGTCATAAATGTAAGTTGTTGTAGTTATGTTAATCTAGATAAATGAGTGGAAACAGATTTACAGGCGATTGTAAACCACAATCAGATATTACATCAGATTTCTTTAGATGATACTTCTTGTGGATTTAAAGAAATATGGGGTAAGTTAACTTTCTGGTTACCAGATCTAAATTGGCTTTAACATTTGTTTGTAATATTGTTGGAATAATTGTAATATTGCTATGCATAATACTCTGCAATTGTTGTTACAAAATACTAAGACCTTTAAGTAAGATTGCTCATGTCAATGAGTTACAAGTAGAGGATTATGATCAGAATGTGATCAGAACAGATGAACTTAATTATGATCCAATTAAGAAGGTTCTGAAATATCTGGAAATTTTAACACAAATCAATGGTGACAAAAAAAAAAAAAAAAAAAAAAAAAAAAAGGGGAATTGTGATGAATATACAGGTGATTTGTGTTAAAATTGTAAGACTTAGAGTGCACTGGGATTAAGGGTCAGGATCTTGTGAGGCCTGTTTAGAGGGTAAAGAGAAAGAAACCTCTCTTGCATACTTGCAAGGACACTGTCTGGTTAATTGGAGACATCACGGCTGAGAAGGAGCTGTCTTAAAGATAAACATTCAGAACTGGGAATTTGTTTTCTTCAGATAAGAAGCCTGCACAATTGAGCATGTGTGAAAGTGGATGCTTTGACCCTTACCACACTGAATGTAGGGAGAAGGGATTTATATGTTATCTCACCAGTTCGCTATAATTTTACACACCTAGAGGGAAAATCAAAATTCATAACAACACAACATGCATTTTCATTTCCGATTGAAAACATCAACAAATGGTACCAATAAGAGATCAGTATTACTAGGATGAGCAAAAACACATTATTATGGGTAATTTTATATTGGGCAAAGCAATGAAGCTCTTTTGCTCTTGCTGATTGCCTGCAAGTTTTCTGTCTGTGAAGCTAGAGCCTGGCCAGATCTACCTTTACAGATTAAAGAAATCTTGCTACCATTAAACAAATTATGATTTTTGACCATCCTAGAGAAAATAGAGGTGCAACATAACAGGTAATAATGAATTGATTGAACTTTTTCAGACATGTCTGATAGGGATACCCAGACTTAATGTAAATATGTTTGTTAATTATAGTAGTAAGCTTTAAGGTTCTTAGGTATTATTGTACTCATTTTGATTATTGTTAAACTTGTTTATAATTGTATTATGCAAAGTGTTCAAAGAATAACTTCCAAGGCCTTACTTGCACAAAAGAAAAACGGGGGAATTGTTGTCGGACAAGAGGGGACACGGGTCCCAGGAACACCTGTGCAATTCAGGCCTTGAAGAATTCTCTGTTGATAATATACTGGCGGAGAGGAGATGTGAGAAAGTGCTGATTGCTTGGTATGCTGAAGTCCAGCTGCCCCTGAGATGGGAGGCAAGCAAGATAAGGAGGAGGCGAGATCTGGGAAAGAGAGCAATTAGGCCGGATGGAAGAATTCCACAGAGTTGTGAAAACAATGATGTAACCTTTTAGAGAGCAACCAATAATATGTTGCCAAGTGGGCATAATTATAGCAAACTGTATATAAGATGTGTCTGATGCTCAATAAAGGGGAATCCGCTGATCAAATTGGTCGTTAAAGCGGCCCCCTTCTTGCAGTATGCAGTGCTTGCAGTGCGTGCAGTACCGAGTGCAGCACGTGCAGTGTGTGCAGTGCCGAGCGCAGTGCGTGCGGTGCGTGCAGTGCGTGCAGTGCGTGCAGGGCGTGCAGTGCATGCAGTGCCGAGTGCAGTTCGTGAAGTGTGCGCAGTGCGTGCAGTGCGTGCAGTGGGTGCAGTGGGTGCAGTGCTTCCAGGGCGTGCAGTGCTTGCAGTGCCGAGTGCAGAGCATGCAGTGCGTGCAGTGCATGCAGTGCTTGCAGTGCGTGCAGTACCAAGTGCAGTGCGTGCAGTGTGTGCAGTGCATGCAGTGAGTGCAGTGCGTGCAGTGCGTGCAGAGCGTGCAGTGCGTGCAGGGTGTGCAGTGCGTGCAGTGTGCGCTGTGTGCGCAGTGCGTGCGGTGCATGCAGTGCATGCAGTGTGTGCACTGTGCGCAGTGTGTGCAGTGCATGCAGTGTGTGCAGTGCGTGCATGCTGTGCAGTGCGTGCAGTGCCGAGTGCAGTGCGTGCAGTGCCGTGTGCAGTGCGTGCAGTGTGCGCAGTGTGTGCAGTGCGTGCAGCGCGTGCAGTGTGTGCAGTGGGTGCAGTGCTTTCAGGGCGTGCAGTGCTTGCAGTGCCGAGTGCAGAGCATGCATGGTGTGCAGTGCATGCAGTGTGAGCAGTGTGTGCAGTGCGTGCAGCGTGTGCAGCGCGTACAGTGCGTGCAGTGCGTGCTGTGAGTGCAGTGCGTGAGTGTGTGCAGTGCGTGCAGTGTGTGCAGTGCGTGCAGTGCGTGCAGTGTGTGCAGCACGTGCAGTGCGTGCAGTGCTGAGTGCAGTGCGTGCAGTGTGTGCAGTGCGTGCAGTTTGTGCAGTGCGTGGTGTGCGTGCTGTGCGTGCAGTGCGTACAGTACCGAGTGCAGTGCATGCAGGGTATGCAGTGCGTGCAGGGTGTGCAGTGTGTGCAGTGTGTGATGTGTGTGCAGTGTGTGCGGTGCGTACAGTACCGAGTGCAGTGCGTGCAGGGTGTGCAGTGCATGCAGCGCCGACTGCAGCGCGTGCAGTTTGTGCAGTGCGTGCAGTGCTTGCAGTGCCGCCTGCAGTGTGTGCAGTGAGTGAAGTGCGTGCAGTGTGTGCAGTGCGTGTAGCACGTGCAGTGCGGGCAGCGCATGCAGTGTGTGCAGTGACGAGTGCAGTGCATGCAGTGTGTGCAGTGTGCGCAGTGAGTGCAGTGCATGCCATGCGTGCAGCGCGTGCAGTGCGTGCAGAGTGTGCAGTGCGTGCAGTGCGTGCAGTGTGTGCAGAGTGTGCAGTGCGTGCAGTGTGTGCAGTGTGTGCAGTGTGTGCAGTGCGTACAGTGCGTGCAGTGTGTGCAGTGTGTGCATGGTGCGCAGTGTGTGCATGGTGTGCAGTGCGTGCAGTGCCGAGTGCAGTGTGTGCAGTGCCGAGTGTAGTGCGTGCAGTGTGTGCTGTGCGTGCAGGGATTGCAGTGCATGCAGTGCCACGTGCAGTGTGTGTAGTGCCGTGTGCAGTGCGTGCAGTGCGTGTTGTGCCGAGTGCGGTGCGTGCAGTGTGTGCAGTGCGTGCAGTGCGTGCAGGGTGTGCAGTGCGTGAATGTGTGCAGTGCGTGCAGTGTGTGCAGTGCGTTCAGCGCGCACAGTGCGTGCAGTGCATGCAGTGCTGAGTGCAGTGCGTGCAGTGCGTGCAGTGCCGAGTGCAGTGTGTGCAGTGTGTGCAGTGTGTGCAGTGCGTGTTGTGCTCGCAGCGCGTGCATTGTGTGCAGTGAGTGCAGTGCGTGCAGTGTGCGCAGTGAGTGCAGTGCATGCCATGCGTGCAGCGCGTGCAGTGTGTGCAGTGCGTGCAGGGTGTGCAGTGCGTGAGTGTGTGCAGTGCGTGCAGTGTGTGCAGTGCGTGCAGTGTGTGCAGTGCGTGCGGTGCATGCAGTGCCGAGTGCAGTGCGTGCAGTGTGTGCAGTGTGTGCAGTGCGTGCTGTGTGTGCAGTGCGTGCAGGGTGTGCAGTGCGTGCAGTGAGTGCAGTGTGTGCAGTGCGTGCATGCTGTGCAGTGCATGCAGGGTGTGCAGTGTGTGCAGTGTGTGATGTGTGTGCAGTGCGTGTGGTGCGTACAGAACCGAGTGCAGTGCGTGCAGTGTGTGCAGTGTGTGCTGTGAGTGCAGTGCGTGCAGTGTGTGCAGTGTGTGCGGTGCGTGCAGTGTGTGCAGTGTGCGCAGAGTGTGTAGTGCGTGCAGTGCGTGCATGGTGTGCAGTGCGTACATGGTGTGCAGTGCTTGCAGTGCCGCGTGAAGTGTGTGCAGTGCCGAGTGCAGTGCGTGCAGTGTGTGCAGTGCGTGGTGTGCGTGCTGTGCGTGCAGTGCGTACAGTACCGAGTGCAGTGCATGCAGGGTATGCAGTGCGTGCAGGGTGTGCAGTGTGTGCAGTGTGTGATGTGTGTGCAGTGTGTGCAGTGCGTACAGTACCGAGTGCAGTGCGTGCAGGGTGTGCAGTGCATGCAGCGCCGACTGCAGCGCGTGCAGTGTGTGCAGTGCGTGCAGTGCTTGCAGTGCCGCCTGCAGTGTGTGCAGTGAGTGAAGTGCGTGCAGTGTGTGCAGTGCGTGTAGCACGTGCAGTGCGGGCAGCGCATGCAGTGTGTGCAGTGACGAGTGCAGTGCATGCAGTGTGTGCAGTGTGCGCAGTGAGTGCAGTGCATGCCATGCGTGCAGCGCGTGCAGTGCGTGCAGAGTGTGCAGTGCGTGCAGTGCGTGCAGTGTGTGCAGAGTGTGCAGTGCGTGCAGTGTGTGCAGTGTGCGCAGTGTGTGCAGTGCGTACAGTGCGTGCAGTGTGTGCAGTGTGTGCATGGTGCGCAGTGTGTGCATGGTGTGCAGTGCGTGCAGTGCCGAGTGCAGTGTGTGCAGTGCCGAGTGTAGTGCGTGCAGTGTGTGCTGTGCGTGCAGGGATTGCAGTGCATGCAGTGCCACGTGCAGTGTGTGTAGTGCCGTGTGCAGTGCGTGCAGTGCGTGTTGTGCCGAGTGCGGTGCGTGCAGTGTGTGCAGTGCGTGCAGTGCGTGCAGGGTGTGCAGTGCGTGAATGTGTGCAGTGCGTGCAGTGTGTGCAGTGCGTTCAGCGCGCACAGTGCGTGCAGTGCATGCAGTGCTGAGTGCAGTGCGTGCAGTGCGTGCAGTGCCGAGTGCAGTGTGTGCAGTGTGTGCAGTGTGTGCAGTGCGTGCAGCGCGTGTTGTGCTCGCAGCGCGTGCATTGTGTGCAGTGAGTGCAGTGCGTGCAGTGTGCGCAGTGAGTGCAGTGCATGCCATGCGTGCAGCGCATGCAGTGTGTGCAGTGCGTGCAGGGTGTGCAGTGCGTGAGTGTGTGCAGTGCGTGCAGTGTGTGCAGTGCGTGCAGTGTGTGCAGTGCGTGCGGTGCATGCAGTGCCGAGTGCAGTGCGTGCAGTGTGTGCAGTGTGTGCAGTGCGTGCTGTGTGTGCAGTGCGTGCAGGGTGTGCAGTGCGTGCAGTGAGTGCAGTGTGTGCAGTGCGTGCAGGGTGTGCAGTGCATGCAGGGTGTGCAGTGTGTGCAGTGTGTGATGTGTGTGCAGTGCGTGTGGTGCGTACAGAACCGAGTGCAGTGCGTGCAGTGTGTGCAGTGTGTGCTGTGCGTGCAGTGCGTGCAGTGTGTGCAGTGTGTGCGGTGCGTGCAGTGTGTGCAGTGTGCGCAGAGTGTGTAGTGCGTGCAGTGCGTGCATAGTGTGCAGTGCGTACATGGTGTGCAGTGCTTGCAGTGCCGCGTGAAGTGTGTGCAGTGCCGAGTGCAGTGCGTGCAGTGTGTGCAGTGCGTGCAGTGTGTGCAGGGAGTGCAGGGAGTGCAGTGCGTGCAGTGCCGCATGCAGTGTGTGCAGCGCCGTGTGCAGTGCGTGCAGTGTGCGCAGTGTGTGCAGTGCGTTCAGTGCGTGCAGTGCCGAGTGCAATGCGTGCAGTGTGTGCAGTGTGTGCAGTGAGTGCATTGCGTGCAGTGTGTGCAGTGCGTGCAGCGCGTGAAGTGCGTGCAGTGCCGAGTGCAGCGCGTGCAGTGTGTGCAGTGCATGCAGTGAGTGCAGTGCCTGTAGTGTGTGCAGTGCGTGCAGCGCGTGCAGTGGGTGCAGTGCGTGCAGTGCGTGCAGAGTGTGCAGTGTGTGTAGTGCGTGCAGTGTGTGCAGTGCATGCAGTGTGTGCAGTGAGTGCAGCGCGTGCAGGGTGTGCAGTGCCGAGTGCAGTTCGTGCAGTGTGCGCAGTGCGTGCAGTGCGTGCAGTGGGTGCAGTGCGTGCAGTGCTTCCAGGGCGTGCAGTGCTTGCAGTGCCGAGTGCAGTGCGTGCAGTGTGCGCAGTGTGCGCAGTGCGTGCAGTGCGTGCAGTGGGTGCAGTGCTTCCAGGGCGTGCAGTGCTTGCAGTGCCGAGTGCAGAGCATGCAGTGCATGCAGTGCATGCAGTGCTTGCAGTGCGTGCAGTACCAAGTGCAGCGCGTGCAGTGTGTGCAGTGCGTGCAGGGTGTGCAGTGCGTGCAGGGTGTGCAGTGTGTGCAGGGTGTGCAGGGTGTGCAGTGTGTGCAGCGCGTGCAGTGTGTGCACTGCGTGCTGCGCGGGCAGTGCGTGCAATGCCGAGTGCAGCGTGTGCAGTGTGTGCAGTGCATGCAGTGAGTGCAGTGCGTGCAGTGTGTGCAGTGAGTGCAGCGCGTGCAGGGTGCGCAGTTCGTGCAGGGTGTGCAGTGTGTGCAGTGTGTGATGTGTGTACAGTGCGTGCGGTGCGTACAGTACTGCGTGCAGTGCGTGCAGGGTGTGCAGTGCGTGCAGGGTGTGCAGTGTGTGCAGTGTGTGATGTGTGTGCAGTGCGTGCGGTGCGTACAGAACCGAGTGCAGTGCGTGCAGCGCATGCTGTGCGCGCAGCGCGTGCATTGTGTGCAGTGAGTGCAGTGCGTGCAGTGTGCGCTGTGAGTGCAGTGCATGCCGTGCGTGCAGTGCGTGCATTGTGTGCAGTGTGTGCTGTGCGTGCAGTGCGTGCAGTGTGTGCAGTGTGTGCGGTGCGTGCAGTGTGTGCAGTGTGCGCAGTGTGTGCAGTGCGTACAGTGCGTGCATGGTGTGCAGTGCGTGCATGGTGTGCAGTGCGTGCATGGTGTGTAGTGCGTGCAGTGCCGCGTGAAGTGTGTGCAGTGCCGAGTGCAGTGCGTGCAGTGTGTGCAGTGCGTGCAGGGAGTGCAGTGCGTGCAGTGCCGCATGCAGTGTGTGCAGCGCCGTGTGCAGTGCGTGCAGTGCCGGGTGCAGCGCATGCAGTGTGTGCAGTGCATGCTGTGAGTGCAGTGCGTGCAGTGCTTGCAGTGCGTGCAGTACCAAGTGCAGCGCGTGCAGTGTGTGCAGTGCATGCAGTGAGTGCAGTGCGTGCAGTGTGTGCAGTGCGTGCAGAGTGTGCAGTGTGTGCAGTGCGTGCAGTGTGTGCACTGCGTGCTGCGCAGGCAGTGCGTGCAGTGCCGAGTGCAGCGTGTGCAGTGTGTGCAGTGCATGCAGTGAGTACAGTGCGTGCAGTGTGTGCAGTGAGTGCAGCGCGTACAGGGTTTGCAGTGCGTGCAGAGTGTACAGTGTGTGCAGTGCGTGCAGTGTGTGCAGTGCATGCAGTGCGTGCAGTCCGTGCAGCGCGTGCAGTGTGTGCAGTGTGTGCAGCGCGTACAGTCGGCGTAGTCGGCAGGATTCCCGTGCAGTGAAAAGTATCACAGCAAAATTATTCCATTTCTGAGAACCCCGAAATGTGTGTGTGTGCCTGAGACGTACTTTTAGTACGAAGCGAGAGTGGAGTCCAGATTCGCGTTTCCACTCGCCCGAGAGGGAAGTGGCCGGAGAAGGACGAAGCGAAATTTTCAGAGAGACTGTGTGGGAGTTCTCAACATCTTTAAATGTGTGTGCTTTCTCGGGGAAGATTATCCGGGGTACAACTGTTGGTTTTATAGTGTGACCTCCTCGAGAATCCTCTGTACCCTGCTTTAAATTTGTGTGTGCATTCCCGGGGAAGATTATCTGGGGTACAACTGTTGACTTTATAGTGTGACCTCCCCGAGAATTCTCAGTACCCTCTTTTAGGAAACCCAGTGTTGGTGATATTTGTAAAGTGTGGCTTTCCCGAGAAGCCCAGTATTGAAGCAAAAGTTGAGAAACTTCTGCTGGTGTGTGTTCTCTCAGGGAAACAGAGTGACTCTTCCCTAAGAATCACAAGGTTGTTATCCTAGTGTAACAAAAAATTTTGAGGTACAAAAGCTGAGAAGCTTTTGCAAGGGTGGGTTCACTCAGCGAAATAGTGTGACTTCCTTGAGAAGCCCAGGTTGTTGTTTTTTCTTGTGTGTGACCTCTCCTGAGAAATCTATTGTGCATTTTTCCTGGAGAAGATTATTTTGGAGTAAGCCTTTTAAAAGTGTACGTTTTTCCCAGGGAAGCTTTTGTTGGTACAGTGTTTTGATCTGACTTCCCCGTGAAACTTAGTGCCCTATTAAGAAGTGCTTTGTGAAACAAAAGAGATGGCCCGGTGTGAGAGGCTTTTTAACCTTTTAGAAGTTCACGGTGCCCGCCCCTCTGTACAGGTACTTGACTGGGCCCGTGAAAATTGGCATAATTTCCAGAGTGTGGCTGATAGAATTGTGGCCCTGCAGAAAGATGCACGAGCAAAAGCCGGGAAAGGCAAAGGTTTTATTTGTGCGGTTTTAGGTGCCTGTTTAGCCGCCTCAGTGAAGGAGAAAGAGGAATGGCATGAACGGGAGAATAAAACTATTTCCTCTTTGCAGGACTTAGTTTCGTCACTACAAAGCCATGTTGCCACTTTGAAAGACGTAGTGGCAGATCTTAAAATTCAATTGGAAAAGGAGAGGAGGCAAAATTCGTATTTGGACTCAAAAGAGGGTGTGAATTACTTGGAGTCTGCCCCTATGTGCCCTCGGGCAGAATTGACAGCAGCTAAGGAAGCTGCTGCGCATATCAGACCTCTCATTAAAACTGAAGTTTTATATGAGGATGGGGAGGTTACCCCCACTATCACAACCAAAGAAACGCCTTTCTCCTACACTGAATTGGCCAGAATTCGTAAAGAATTTGCACGCTCTGCTGAGGAATCTGAGGTGGAATATGTCTGGCGAGTTTCAAAAACTGGAGGTGATCAGATTCTGTTAACAGAAGCTGAAGCCATGGGCTATTGGGGTGATAATGTTTTCCTAACTACAAAAAACAGAAGTGGAGCCTGGAGTCTTACGCAAAGAGCTGCCTATTGGGCAGGGGGGTTTGATCCAAAGGAGAGGGGTGAACCCCTAATTCTGCGGGGAGGGATGAATCAGATAATGGAGAATGTGCAAAAGGCTGCATGCCTGCAGATGATATATGGAAGGGAACTAAAACATCATTTTGAATCCCCTCTTTCTCTCCTAGTGGATGCAAACAGAATGACTCCATTGATCAGGGGTCTCACTGACTTGCTTAAAATAAGAGGTATCCAGCTTCAAAAAGAAATAGCTAATACCTCACTTTCTTCCAGGACATGGCAAGACGTGGGGAGGGAATTATTAGATTATGTTAGGCAGTATAGTGTACCTGAGGAAATTAAAAAAACTCAAAATAGAGGCTTGAGACATGTGAAAATGACTCACCCACCAAGCCCCCAGGGCCAGATGCGCCGTATTCCTAGTAGGCACCTGGCTAGGGGCAGGGAACACTTGAATACCCGGCAATATTGGTGGGGGATGGGTCGGGAGAAAGGTATTCCAAAAGAAGTGGTTGATGGGGTAGCCACGAGACAATTACAAATCATTGTGCAATGTTGGCCTGAGCCTAAAAAGAGGGCTGAGGTCACTGCTCCCCTCTTGGTGGAACCATTTGGTGAGGGGAGGGGTATGCACCCCAGGGCAACCAAGGGCTTCACTTCCCAGTGGTGAATTGGGAGGTGAAGCATGAATCAGGAGATCACCAAAAAATTGTACTTGGCTTGGAAAAAGACTTTTGTTTGTGTTTAGCTTGGCTTTGAGAGAACCTGAAGCAATCAACGATACTTACAGGCCCATTCAAAGTAATTATCACCTGAGAGGGTGGCTCTGAATGGTAACCTGGAAATACCAGTTTTGTATGTTTCAAGGTTGTGTTTCTTATTTGTGTTTCTTATTTAAGTTCTAATGCTAAATTTAAGTTCTAATGCTGAAGACTACCTGATGTATTGTCAGAAGGACTTGTCTTGCTACAATATGGAAGACCTCTCAAGTTTTGCATCACAGAAGACATCTCTTCAAGGACTGTACTTTCCATAACCCCGCAGACATTCAGATCTGGACTGAAGCTCTCACTTCAATGCCAAACTGAAGGACTGACGGGGTGGGGGGGGGGGGGGTATGGGTTTGTTTGTTCTCCTGACTTCCAGGAGGAACAAGGATGCTTTCACCTTGTGTAATTACCTGGTTTAATTTTGTTATATTTTGTTAGCATTGTCAATCTTGTATAAATCCCTGTTGCATACAGTGATTCAACATGTAGTGTCCAATATGCAGTTTGTGTCTAATGATGGTGTACAACAGATTTGTGCCATTAGCCAATCAAAACTTATGTCTATTGCAAAAATTGTTTAAAACTTCTTTCCTTTCTTTTCCACTTCTTTCCTTTCTTTTATTTCTTTCTTCCTTTTATCTTTGATTGACGGGGTGGTGTGAGAGTCTAATAAGTTTGTCTCTCTCTATGTGAGTCAACAAAGATAAAGTGATAGCAGAGCCACTGGAAAGAAGGTGGAAAGAATCCTGTCCACCAATCCTGGATGCAAATCAGCTTGTGATTGCATCGTGATAACACGGGACTACAACAATGGACCCAAGGACCCAGCCATCACGCTTTCTGGGCAGGGTGGTTTCCGCCCATCAAGTACCTTGGGCAGGGTGATACAATGGTTTCCACCACCTGTGTAAAGGAATGTGGGAGGACTTGTCTGGATGGAGATAGGGTAGACGGAGATTCCCCCCTCCTCCAGCCAGGGTCTTGCCCAAACACACAGATTTCCTGCCACTGGAATTCCTGAGGGACAATATTTGACTACATACCTAAGGACTAAAAAACTGTATAAAAGACTTGAGCAACTACTGGTTTGTAGAGAGAAACAGAGGAGAGAAACAGAGGAGAAAAACGGGGAGAAAAATGGAGATGAAGGAAAACACAAGAGACGGGCCAGGCCGCTGAGAAGAGAAAGCCGGGACGATGCTGCTCCGGAGAAAAGAAGCTGCCCGGAGGACCACAGCTCCAGCCAAATCCTCAGCACCCCTTCTCTACAGACCCAGGCTGCCCAGAGGGGCCTCAGCACTGTTCCTGTATCAACCCAACATCTCCCCAGAGGACCACAGCTGTTCTCCAGCAAAAGCCTCACCACGGTTTCTCTACAAACCCAACATCTCCTGCAGCACCTTTCTTCCACCGACTTTAACTGTCCTGGGGGGGATGAGGGGTGTGGTAATATAATTCCTTTCCTCTTCTATCTCTCGTCTCTCTCTCTCTCTCTCTTTATTATCTCCCTCTCCCTTTCTTATGTCCACTTTATCTATGTAATAAATAGTCTAGCTGTTGATACTTTGGCCTCGTTTGTGCCTTTAATTTCACAACACGGGAATATTTAAAAGAACTGTGTCTCTGGACCGAGACAGTTAATGTCTCCGGACCGTGACAACAGTGTGTGCAGTTTGTGCAGTGTGTGCAGTGAGTGCAGTGCGTGCAGTTTGTGCTGTGCGTGCAGTGCGTGCAGGGTGTGCAGTGCGTGCAGAGTGTGCAGTGTGTGCAGAGCGTGCTGCGTGGGCAGTGCATGCAGTGCCGAGAGCATTGCATGCAGCGCGTGCAGTGTGTGCAGTGTGTGCAGTGCGTGCAGCGCAGGCAGTGCTTGCAGTGCCGAGTGCAGTGCATGCAGTGTGTGCAGTGCGTGCAGTGCCGAGTGCAGTGCATGCAGTGTGAGCAGTGTGTGCAGTGTGTGCAGTGCGTGCAGTGCTGAGTGCAGTGCGTGCAGTGCGTGCAGTGCGTGCAGTGCGTGCAGTGTGTGCAGTGTGTGCAGTGCGTGCAGCGCAGGCAGTGCTTGCAGTGCCGAGTGCAGTGCATGCAGTGTGTGCAGTGCTTGCAGTGCCGAGTGCAGTGCATGCAGTGTGTGCAGTGCGTGCAGTGTGTGCAGTGCGTTCAGTGCGTGCAGTGCGTGCAGTGCCACGTGCAGTGCCTGCAGTGCATGCAGTGCCGAGTGAAGTGCGTGCAGTGTGTGCAGTGCGTGCAGGGTGTGCAGTGCGTGCAGTGCATGCAGCGCGGGCAGTGCCGAGTGCAGCGCGTACAGTGTGTGCAGTGAGTGTTGTGCGTGCAGCGCGTGCAGTGCGTGCAGTGTGTGCAGTGCGTGCAGTGTGTGCAGTGCCGAGTGCAGTGCGTGCAGTGCATGCAGTACCGAGTGCAGTGTGTGCAGTGTGTGCTGCGCGGGCAGTGCGTGCAGTGCCGAGTGCACTGCGTGCAGGGTGTGCAGTGCATGCTGTGAGTGCAGTGCATGCAGTGAGTGCAGTGCGTGCAGTGCGTGCAGTGCGTGCAGTGCGTGCAGTGTGTGCAATGCGTGCAGCACGTGCAGGGTGTGCAGTGCGTGCAGGGTGTGCAGTGTGTGCAGTGCGTGCAGTGCCGAGTGCAGTGCATGCAGTGAGTGCAGTGCGTGCAGTGCGTGCAGTGCGTGCAGTGTCGCGTGCAGGGTGAGCAGTGTGTGCGGTGCGTGCAGTGCTTGCAGTGCGTGCAGTACCGAGTGGAGCGCATGCAGTGTGTGCAGTGCATGGAGCGAGTGCAGTGCGTGCAGTCTGTGCAGAGCGTGCAGCGCATGCAGTGTGTGCAGTGTGTGCAGCACGTGCAGTGCGTGCAGTGCTGAGCGCAGTGTGTGCAGTGTGTGCAGTGCGTGCAGTGCGTGCAGTGCGTGCAGCACGTGCAGTGCGTGCAGTGCTGAGTGCAGTGCGTGCAGGGTGTGCAGTGTGTGCAGTGTGTGATGTGTGTGCAGTGCGTGCGGTGCGTACAGTACTGAGTGCAGTGTGTGCAGGGTGTGCAGTGCTTGCAGTGCTGCCTGCAGTGTGTGCAGTGAGTGAAGTGCGTGCAGTGTGTGCAGTGCGTGTAGCACGTGCAGTGCGGGCAGCGCATGCAGTGCGTGCAGTGACGAGTGCAGTGCGTGCAGTGAGTGCAGTGCGTGCAGTGTGTGCAGTGTGTGCAGTGTGTGCTGTGCGTTCAGTGGGTGCAGTGTGTGCAGTGTGTGCAGCGTGCGCAGTGCGTGCAGTGTGTGCAGTGAGTGCATTGCGTGCAGTGTGTGCAGTGCGTGCAGCGCGTGTTGTGCTCGCAGCGCGTGCATTGTGTGCAGTGAGTGCAGTGCGTGCAGTGTGCGCAGTGAGTGCAGTGCATGCCGTGCGTGCAGCGCGTGCATTGTGTGCAGTGTGTGCAGTGCGTGCAGTGCGTGCAGTGTGTGCAAAGTGTGCGGTGCGTGCAGTGTGTGCAGTGTGCGCAGTGTGTGCAGTGCGTACAGTGCGTGCAGTGTGTGCAGTGTGTGCATGGTGTGCAGTGCGTGCAGTGCCGAGCGTAGTGCGTGCAGTGTGTGCAGTGCGTGCAGGGATTGCAGTGCGTGCACTGCCACGTGCAGTGTGTGTAGTGCCGTGTGCAGTGCGTGCAGTGCGTGTTGTGCCGAGTGCGGTGCGTGCAGTGTGTGCAGTGCGTGCAGTGCGTGCAGGGTGTGCAGTGCGTGAGTGTGTACAGTGCGTGCAGTGTGTGCAGTGCGTGCAGTGCATGCAGTGCCGAGTGCAGTGCGTGCAGTGCGTGCAGTGCGTGCAGTGCGTGCAGTGCATGCAGTGCTGAGTGCAGTGTGTGCAGTGCGTGCAGTGTGTGCAGTGCGTGCAGTGTGTGCAGTGCATGCCGTGCGTGCAGCGCGTGCAGTGCGTGCAGTGCCTTGAGTGCCGAGTGCATTGCGTGCAGTGCGTGCAGTGTGTGCAGTGCGTGGTGTGCGTGCTGTGCATGCAGTGCGTACAGTACCGAGTGTAGTGCGTGCAGGGTGTGCAGTGCGTGCAGGGTGTGCAGTGTGTGATGTGTGTGCAGTGTGTGCAGTGCGTACAGTACCGAGTGCAGTGCGTGCAGGGTGTGCAGTGCATGCAGCGCCGACTGCAGCACGTGCAGTGTGTGCAGTGTGTGCAGTGCGTGCAGTGCCGCCTGCAGTGTGTGCAGTGAGTGAAGTGCGTGCAGTGTGTGCAGTGCGTGTAGCACGTGCAGTGCGGGCAGCGCATGCAGTGCGTGCAGTGACGAGTGCAGTGCATGCAGTGTGTGCAGTGCGTGCAGTGAGTGCAGTGCGTGCAGTGTGTGCAGTGTGTGCAGTGTGTGATGTGCGTTCAGTGGGTGCAGTGTGTGCAGCGCGTGCATTGTGTACAGTGTGTGCAGTGTGTGCAGCGTGCGCAGCGCATGCAGTGTGTTCAGTGAGTGCATTGCGTGCAGTGTGTGCAGTGCGTGCAGCGCGTGCTGTGCGTGCAGTTCCAAGTGCAGTGCATGCAGTGATTGCAGTGTGTGGAGTGAGTGCAGTGCGTGCAGTGTGTGCGGTGCGTGCAGTGCATGCAGTGCATGCAGTGCCGAGTGCAGTGCGTGTAGTGAGTGCAGTGCGTGCAGTTCATGCAGATCCGCATGCAGTGTGAGCAGTGTGTGCGGTGCGTGTAGTGCCTGTAGTGCATGCAGTACCGAGTGCGGTGCGTGCAGTGTGTGCAGTGCGTGCAGTGTGTGCAGTGCATGCAGTGCATGCAGGGAGTGCAGCGCGTGCAGTGTGTGCAGTGCAGGCAGTGCGTGCAGTGCGTGCAGCGCGTGCAGTGTGTGCAGTGCGTGCAGCGCGTGCAGTGTGTGCATTGAGTGCAGCACGTGCAGTGTGTGCAGTGCATGTAGCGCGCAGTGCGTGCATCGCGTGCATCGCGTGCAGTGCGTGCAGTGCGTGCTGTGCGTGCAGTGTGCGAGTGCAGAGCGTGCTGGGTGTGCAGCGCGTGCAGTGCATGCAGTGTGCGCAGTGTGTGCCGTGCGTGCAGCGCGTGCAGTGTGTGCAGTGCCTGTAGTGCGTGCAATGTGTGCAGTGCGTGTAGGGTGTGCAGTGTGTGCAGTGCGTGCAGTGCCGCGTGCAGTGTGTGCAGTGCCGAGTGCAGTGCGTGCAGTGTGTGCAGTGCGTGCAGCGCGTGCAGTGCGTGCAGTGCCGAGTGCAGTGCATGCGGTGGGTGCAGTGCGTGCAGTGTGTGCAGTGCGTGCGGTGCCGCCTGCAGTGTGTGCAGTGAGTGAAGTGCGTGCAGTGTGTGCAGTGCGTGTAGCACGTGCAGTGCGGGCAGCGCATGCAGTGCGTGCAGTGACGAGTGCAGTGCATGCAGTGTGTGCAGTGCGTGCAGTGAGTGCAGTGCGTGCAGTGTGTGCAGTGTGTGCAGTGTGTGATGTGCGTTCAGTGGGTGCAGTGTGTGCAGCGCGTGCATTGTGTAGAGTGTGTGCAGTGTGTGCAGCGTGCGCAGCGCATGCAGTGTGTTCAGTGAGTGCATTGCGTGCAGTGTGTGCAGTGCGTGCAGCGCGTGCTGTGCGTGCAGTTCCGAGTGCAGTGCATGCAGTGATTGCAGTGTGTGGAGTGAGTGCAGTGCGTGCAGTGTGTGCGGTGCGTGCAGTGAGTGCAGTGCGTGCAGTGTGTGCGGTGCGTGCAGTGCATGCAGTGCATGCAGTGCCGAGTGCAGTGCGTGTAGTGAGTGCAGTGCGTGCAGTTCATGCAGATCCGCATGCAGTGTGAGCAGTGTGTGCGGTGCGTGTAGTGCCTGTAGTGCATGCAGTACCGAGTGCAGCGCGTGCAGTGTGTGCAGTGCATGCAGTGCA
This sequence comes from Melanerpes formicivorus, assembly GCF_026170545.1. Classification (NCBI taxonomy): domain Eukaryota; kingdom Metazoa; phylum Chordata; class Aves; order Piciformes; family Picidae; genus Melanerpes; species Melanerpes formicivorus. The sequence continues at coordinate 95,432 of NW_027142923.1, forward strand.
TGCAGGGAGTGCAGCGCGTGCAGTGTGTGCAGTGCAGGCAGTGCGTGCAGTGCGTGCAGCGCGTGCAGTGTGTGCAGTGCGTGCAGTGTGTGTATTGTTTGCAGTGAGTGCAGTGCGTGCAGTGTGTGCAGTGCGGGCAGCGCGTGCAGGGTGTGCAGTGCATGCAGAGTGTGCAGTGTGTGCAGTGCATGCAGTGTTTGCAGTGAGTGCAGTGTGTGCACTGCGTGCAGTGCATGCCGTGCCGAGTGCAGTGCGTGCAGTGTGTGCAGTGTGTAGAGTGCTTGCAGAGCGTGCAGTGAGTGCAGTGCCGAGTGCAGTGTGTGCAGTGCGTGCAGTGCATGCAGTGTGTACAGTGCCGAGTGCAGTGCGTGCAGTGCGTGCAGTGCGTGCAGGGTGTGCAGTGCCGCGTGCAGTGCGTGCAGGGTTTGCAGTGCCGCGTGCAGTGTGTGCACTTCATGCAGTACTGTGTGCAGTGTGTGCAGTGCGTGCAGTGCGTGCAGCACATGCAGTGCATGCAGTGCCGAGTGCAGTGCATGCAGTGCCGAGTGCAGTGCGTGCAGTGTGCGCAGTGCGTGCAGTGCGTGCAGTGTGTGCAGTGGTGCAGTGTGTGCAGTGCGTGTAGGGTGTGCAGAGTGTGCAGTGCGTGCAGTGCGTGCAATGTGTGCAGTGCTGTTGTCGGGCAAGAGGGGACTTGGGTCCCAGGAACACCTGTGCAATTCAGGCCTTGAAGAATTCTCTGTTGATAATATAGTGGTGGAGTAGGAGATGTGAGAAAGTGCTGATTGCTTGGTATGCTGAAGTCCAGCTGCCCCTGAGATGGGAGGCAAGCAAGATAAGGAGCAGGCGAGATCTGGGAAAGAGAGCAATTAGGCCGGATAGAAGAATTCCACAGAGTTGTGAAAACAATGATGTAACCTTTTAGAGAGCAACCAATAGTATGTTGCCAAGTGGGCATAATTATAGCAAACTGTATATAAGATGTGTCTGATGCTCAAAAAAGTTTGGAATCCGCTGATCACATTGGTCGAATAAGCGGCCCCCTTCTTGCAGTAAGTGGCGCCCGAACAGGGACCCTAATGAAGACAAACGTTAGGGTTTAAGAAGTTCTTCGGGACGTTGGGAGATTCGCAGTAAGCTGGGAGGCAAGAAGACGGCCGGCCCGGGATAGCAGTACCGGAGGCTGTAAGAAAAGGGAAGACAGCCTTGAAGCCGAAGACGCTGTAGAGCCAGAAACTGCTTAAACGAGGTCTGTGCGCAGAGGTATTAACGTTTAAATACGGACATGGATAGGCAGGCAGCGTATTATTTATTTATATGCTTTTTATAAAAGCGACAGTGTAAGTTAAATTTTACAAAGGAGTTGGTGCCGCTGTTAAGCTATGCAGGAGAGTTAGGATATTTTAAGGACCCAAATGAGGTGTTTGAAAGATTGCAGTGGAAAAAGTCTGGACAAGACTTGTGGCTGCATGGCTTACATGATGAAAAACAAGCAAAAGAGTGTGGAAAATGGTGGAAGATGGTTATGACAGCATTGGATCAGCATCGTGCTGAGCAAATGGCAGCTTATCAAGCCAGGGTACGATTAGATTATACGGACCCAAATGGAGCAAGTGTTACACATGCTGGGTTGCCTTTGTCAGAAGAGATTCAGGATTATTTAAGAAAGGAGAAGGCTGCGTGTGTAAAAGGACTAGGTGGCAGAGTTGAATTACAATCTGTAACACAGGAATCTGCTGAGGAGCCTTCCCCGTCTCTTTTAGCTGAGCAAATTGTACAGGAGAAGAAAGCAGGTGAGGGAGAGAAGACAAACAGGGCGATAGATCCTGGAGGTGGTGTTAAAGATCATGCAAGAAAGCACGCAGAGTATTGGCGAAAGGTTGCAGAACACTTAAATGCCGAAGGAGATCAGGAAGGGCTTAGCCGGCTGGCTGCTTCACATCAAGCTTTTCCAGTAATGTATACACAGGTCCCTGGGGAGCAAAATGTTTTTCAGGCTGATGTAACCCAATTGCCATGGAAATTGTTATCTCAATTAAGACAGACTGCGAGCCAATTTGGGGTTCAATCTGAACCAGCTAGACAGATGATTGATTTTATTTATATGAACTATAATATGTTACCCAGAGATTCTTATAATGTTATGAAGCTGATCCTAACAGCATCTCAATTTATGACATTTTTGAATGAGTGGGAACACCTAGCTAGACAATCAGCTGGAGTACAAAGACAGCAAAACGATCCATTATTTGGTGTAACAGTAGATTAGTTGTGTGGAACGGGACAGTATGAGAGACCAGAGTTACAGGCACTTTTACAGCCGCCTGTTTTGCAAGCATCAGCCCAGATAGTAAGGAAGGCTTTTGAAAAGCAGAAGGATGGAAATGCAAATCCTCACTATATGGGAATTAAGCAAGGTAGACAGGAACCTCTTGGTGAATTTGTAGATAAGTTGCTTGCCGCACTTAGAGCAGCAAGCGTAGGAGAAGGTATCCGAGAGGCAATTTTAAGGCAGTGTTTAATGCAGAATGGGAACCAGCAGACGCAGCAGCTTATTACATCAGCAGATCCTAGATGGACGGTAGCCGAATTGTTGCAGAGGGCTCAGGACTTGCCAAGCAATCCGATGGCCATGTTGACGGAGGTGATTGATAAGGGATTGCAAAACCAGGCTGAGGTGTTGTCAATGACAATGACAAAACAGCTTGAGCATAGTCAACAGGTTATGGCAGCCTTAGTACCTTTGCGCACAGACTCGAAAGGGCAAGGCCGACCCTATAAGCAGTCATCAGACGAAATACAGTGTCATCGAAAAGCGTAAGGCGGAGATATCGTCTAACGTAATGCCTGGACTTTTGGCCCATAGATCCGCTTTAGGGCATTTCCCTAGCGGAGATAGTTATTTTGATGAAGCTTGTTGGAGAGAATACAGGAACAAGTTGTGGGACTTGGTTATAGATGGTGATAAAACTGCTATAAAGCTGCAAAAGTCGTGGCGAGAATGCATGAACTGTGTTAAAACCTACAAACTGAAACAGCGAATGGCTGCTGCAGTTAGAGCAACTTTGTCAGGACGAGATGCAGCGCCAGGTGTATCTGAGTTGCAGCTGAAAGATGTGTCTGAGAACTGTCGACCGATCGACTGGGGCCGCCCCCGATACATCTTGCGGCGACCACACCGCGTTTACCAGCCGTCACCACTGCCGTTTGCACACAGCGGGGAACCTTCCTCTGACATCGCCAGCCACGGCTTGGACTCGGAAGACAATACCAGCAGCGAGGAATTCAAACAGCGCCGACTTTGCTTTACAGCCCCTCTTAGAAAAAATGGAGCGCTTGGAGGCTCGCGGTTACAGCGTTCCTGCCACCGCACTCCTCCCGCGAGCCCTGCCGGCCCGCAGATACCGACGGCTCCGACCAAGGCGGTACAGGCTGACGCACCACCGATACCGACAGCGCCGACAGTAGCAGCGGAGCAGCTGCCACGGCAGCAGCCCCCACCCCTTTCCCCCGCAGCGGCTTTAGCCGCACTACTCTGTTTTGATTTAAAGCAACAGTACTCATTTTGTCATTTCTGATTGTAACGTCTTTCAGAGATTTGTTATTTAGAGTTTTGTTAAGTTTTTCTAATAAGCATAATGAATAAGTAAGCATTTGGTATTTATAAGTACTTAGTACGTAGTGATTGCAGTAAGGTGTATGCACTTAGTTAAGAGTTCAAATTGTAAGATTTTCTTTTGGTTCGAACCTTCTTAGTTGTCTGCCTGGGCATTTCAAAGGAGCTCCATGTAATATAGTTAAGGAATGTATAAACAGGTTTTAATTTTGGAAAGTGTTTTTTAGTTAATGTAACAATTTTATTTCTTTTTAGACACTGATTTGATGGATTAATTTTAACATAGTTTTTTAAGGTTTTAAGGATTTTTTGGTATTAGCATAAGTTAAGGTTTGTAGTAAATAGGTATTAATTTTAACAACTATTCCTTCACTAATGTGCAGAAGAACCAAGACTGAGAGGAAACAGCATTTCCCATGAAGTCGAACATCGATCACAATAACTGTTATGATAATCTGGGGTCAAAAGTATGATCAACATAATATTTTGTCCTGAATGCTGAATTTGAAAATAGGCAGTTTGGGCTGGTAAATACAGAAAACCTATTTTGTGGTGAGGAAAAGGATTTAAATCCCCTTGGAAAATTATTGAAAGGGATTGGCATAAGTGGGAAATAAAGACTAGAGAAATTTTAGTTGGGAAATGTCAGGAATAATTAAAAGGATTAGTAAAAGGAAAAGTAAGAGACATAAGATTTTGAAGGCAGAGGAATTGAAATAACAAAAGCACAATGGGAAATGGTAAACAAACTAACCAAGGAAGTAGAGAAGAGACTCCAAATGGAATTTTGAAGTGGGTTAAGGAGTTAAAAAATCTGTAGGGCTCCTGAAGAATGTAACTGCTGCCGAGAAGAAAATACACCCGGCTGCTGGTTGCACCCCAGCAGGCCGAGGAGACAGAGTTCACATATACTGCTGGAGCCTAATTTTGATCCTAACCCTATTTGTACATAAGTA
>NW_027142923.1:110000-111387 GCF_026170545.1 Melanerpes formicivorus
TAGGGTTAGGGTTAGGGTTAGGGTTAGGGTTAGGGTTAGGGTTAGGGTTAGGGTTAGGGTTAGGGTTAGGGTTAGGGTTAGGGTTAGGGTTAGGGTTAGGGTTAGGGTTAGGGTTAGGGTTAGGGTTAGGGTTAGGGTTAGGGTTAGGGTTAGGGTTAGGGTTAGGGTTAGGGTTAGGGTTAGGGTTAGGGTTAGGGTTAGGGTTAGGGTTAGGGTTAGGGTTAGGGTTAGGGTTAGGGTTAGGGTTAGGGTTAGGGTTAGGGTTAGGGTTAGGGTTAGGGTTAGGGTTAGGGTTAGGGTTAGGGTTAGGGTTAGGGTTAGGGTTAGGGTTAGGGTTAGGGTTAGGGTTAGGGTTAGGGTTAGGGTTAGGGTTAGGGTTAGGGTTAGGGTTAGGGTTAGGGTTAGGGTTAGGGTTAGGGTTAGGGTTAGGGTTAGGGTTAGGGTTAGGGTTAGGGTTAGGGTTAGGGTTAGGGTTAGGGTTAGGGTTAGGGTTAGGGTTAGGGTTAGGGTTAGGGTTAGGGTTAGGGTTAGGGTTAGGGTTAGGGTTAGGGTTAGGGTTAGGGTTAGGGTTAGGGTTAGGGTTAGGGTTAGGGTTAGGGTTAGGGTTAGGGTTAGGGTTAGGGTTAGGGTTAGGGTTAGGGTTAGGGTTAGGGTTAGGGTTAGGGTTAGGGTTAGGGTTAGGGTTAGGGTTAGGGTTAGGGTTAGGGTTAGGGTTAGGGTTAGGGTTAGGGTTAGGGTTAGGGTTAGGGTTAGGGTTAGGGTTAGGGTTAGGGTTAGGGTTAGGGTTAGGGTTAGGGTTAGGGTTAGGGTTAGGGTTAGGGTTAGGGTTAGGGTTAGGGTTAGGGTTAGGGTTAGGGTTAGGGTTAGGGTTAGGGTTAGGGTTAGGGTTAGGGTTAGGGTTAGGGTTAGGGTTAGGGTTAGGGTTAGGGTTAGGGTTAGGGTTAGGGTTAGGGTTAGGGTTAGGGTTAGGGTTAGGGTTAGGGTTAGGGTTAGGGTTAGGGTTAGGGTTAGGGTTAGGGTTAGGGTTAGGGTTAGGGTTAGGGTTAGGGTTAGGGTTAGGGTTAGGGTTAGGGTTAGGGTTAGGGTTAGGGTTAGGGTTAGGGTTAGGGTTAGGGTTAGGGTTAGGGTTAGGGTTAGGGTTAGGGTTAGGGTTAGGGTTAGGGTTAGGGTTAGGGTTAGGGTTAGGGTTAGGGTTAGGGTTAGGGTTAGGGTTAGGGTTAGGGTTAGGGTTAGGGTTAGGGTTAGGGTTAGGGTTAGGGTTAGGGTTAGGGTTAGGGTTAGGGTTAGGGTTAGGGTTAGGGTTAGGGTTAGGGTTAGGGTTAGGGTTAGGGTTAGGGTTAGGGTTAGGGTTAGGGTTAGGGTTAGGGTTAGGGTTAGGGTTAGGGTT